>NW_027515464.1:0-78437 GCF_048772815.1 Callospermophilus lateralis
GTTTACCTACAAAGAGAGAATTCAGCACTGCTGCCTCATGTTCATTGGAAAAGAAGAAACCATGTCCTCCAGGTCTCATTGATGCAGAACCAGCTTTGATGGTCTCACTAGAAAGGAAGCTAAAGCTCCTGACAACAACATATGTTTCAAGTGCCCAACCTCACAGGCAGTTTCTCAAAAAGTCTCTAGGCCAGTAGACCTCCATGTTTGTGGAGTGTTTACGGTATCCTTTACTTTTGGAAACACCTCTACCACTTTCTAGGTTGTGAACTCCTGAGCATATTCAATTCCAGATATGTATTCACAGATTTTCTAACTCTTCTCCTCTAATTGTGTCTTACTTAGGGCAAAGGTTTTGTCAAGGCATTGTTCTGGATGAGAGTGGGAAGATTTTTGTGTAGCACATATTTACATACACATTGGATTCATTTTCAAATTTTTCATTTGAAATACTGAATCCCTGACACTAACCCATACCCTATTAGACTCTGACTACAAATCCTAATATGATGGAGAAAAATAACCCAAATAGAATAGAAATACAAGCAGTCAGAGGAGGCACGGTGTATATTTGTTCTTGCCTTTTGCATGATATAAGGTAGGAGTTATAAATCTTGTCAATTTTTTGTTGAAATAGTTCTCCATGTGTTTTGAAAGTTAACAAATATGTGAATTTCTGTTTCCCTTTCTCTGTAGGCTATTCAGCACAAGTATTTTCATACGCACATATAGAATCCTACCTGGTATCACACGTACATTCCTATGAGGTGGCTAACTTGGCAGATACAACGTGTGAGAAGAGATAACTCCTCCTAAATGCTTTTGGAACTGAAAATTCGAACTATGAGTGAGCTTCCAAGTAGAACAACATTATACATAAATCCATGTTCAGTAAAATTAATATTTTTGGATCTGTAGATGATATATATTTCACGATGAATTTTGATTGGCATATGTATTGCTACTTTTTAATGTCTTTGTTTGTGTTTTGTATATATATATATATATATATATATATATATATATATAATATACACTCTCCAGATTTTTCAAAATATGAAATATATGCATCATATTATACACTTCCTACATTCATTCATGTTCATGTATGTGGATTTATAGTAAACTTTTCATAAGATTGTTCTCAGAAATATTCATTCACCTGAAATACATATTTTTTTCCTAGTTCTGAAAACTAACTTCAGTGAATTGTGCATACAAATCTTAATATTTCTCCATTAACTGACGCAGTTTAACATTAATGCAAGTAGATTCCTATGGGACATGATGTATATTTTGATGTTAATTTTTATTCAACACTGGTTCATTACTATTTCTTTAATTTATGCACATCATAGGATATATATTTCATCCAGAAGTTAGTAAATTTATACACATTTGTTTCGCTTTCAATCACTTCCTGCTTCAGAACACATGTATTCCTCCATGTTTCTTGACTGGTCTTTTCATGAGACTTCTTTCCAAACACATTATTTTCGATTTCCATAATCACTTTTGTAGCAAAACTCACACACTCTTCATGGTAAACCATAACCCTAATATTACCATTAGATGTATAATTCATTGAAATAAATGTATGTATATCAATATAAGATTTCCTGTATATTTTCAGGTATCAATTCAATCTTTTTTTAAAGTTGTAACCAGTTATATTATTTATTCACAGTATGGTCTACTCATGCATTATCTCTATATTCATAGACACAGGGTACACCTATTTGTACCCCAATACTAATTTACATATCTTCAAACTATTGCTACAAGAAATGGTGGAAGAAATACTCATGTCTCCTGATCTACATATACATTTTATCACAGTAATATTTTGGACACAAAAAGCAAAGGTCACACTTATGATTGTACAAATGTAAAAGTCGTTCTAGCATTGGAGGAAGAGACAATCAACAGACTGTCTAATGCAACAGCAAAGGGTTTATTGAGGGTCCAGCATGCTGGGGCTCAGAGCTCACTTGAATAGAGAAGACAGCCCTTAGAACATCTTAAGCAGAGCTTACATACTTAACTTGGAGAGGGAAGGGAGGGAAGTTTATTGCTGGTTCAGGGCGAATGGGCGGTTTGCGTGCAACCGGGTGAGGGATTACATTCTGCAGTTTGGCACTTGGGAACAGCACATTCTTGGAACAAGATTACCAAACAGTTCTCAAGATTTCAATAGTGTTTTGTTAAGAATACAGAAAAACAGGAAGTGACAAATACCTATTTTATTAATCTTTCATTCCCCACTTCTTCTTCTGGTTACGTTTAATCATAAAAGTGATCATTGAGGGGTGTCACATTTTATGTCTGCTAGTGGGGTATATTGTTGTCTGATTACCAAAATTTAACTTGTCCAATTTGAGGTGGAAAGAATGAAACTAAGAGGTGGAGCAAACAGGGTTTACAGTTAGCAATAATATGATGATTATTAATGGACCTACCAGAGCTGATAAAAGTGTAGTTAACCAGGGGGACTGTGTGAACGAAGACTCTAAACACCCTTTTTGGAACTCTCTCTCTCGTTGATGCTCTTCAAGGCGTCTTCTCAATTTACTCATAGATAATTTTACAACCAGTATGATCGGAATATAAACAACAGTCTACCCTCAATATAGCACAATAGCCCCCTTTTCTCATGAAGAGGAGGTCCAACCCTCGCCTGTTCTGTAAAACAACTTCAGAGAGAGATGTTAAGGATTCCTGTAAGCCTGTGATGGAGGTTTAATATCTTTAAGCTTTGGTCTACTGCTGCTTCTAATTGGGTCATTTATTGTGTTCCATGGACTAGGGCAGTGGTTCCTGTGCCCAGCCCTGCAGCAACTCCTATTCCTAATAGGATCACTACAGATTCCCAGCAGAACCGGGTTGTATGCCCCCCGCTATTTGATCTTAATGAACCTGCATCATGATAGAGCACTCTGGGAAACATCTGCACAATTACATAATTAATCGCACCAGTTGACAATTTTATGAAAACATAAACAATGTTTAAGTATATAGAATTATACTCTTGTAGGTATGGACAGGGCAAGGCACCTAAGATAGCACCGAAAACAGAGTAACAGTCCTTTTTGGTTGCAACCGGATTTAGAGGGCATTGCTTCTCTTGTAATCAATTAATCCCCTGAACCCCAAGTTTAGGTAGTTTCAGAATTTTGTACCCAACATGTAATGGAAGGGGCTAAGAAGTTCACAGTCTGCAGAAGTCCCCAAAAAGCAGTTTTTGTTTCTGTTTTTTTTTCTCTCTTCTGGGCAAGTTAACTTTTTAAGGACACCTAGGAGGGGGAGAGCATTTTTCTTCTATTTTTTGTTTTCTCCCTGCCAGCTGTTACCATGGCGCCCAGTTGGTAACTTCTTTTTTTTTTTTTTTTTTTTTTTTAGTTTTCATGCTTCCTTTTTAATAGCCATATAAATTTACTTTCAGTTGGTAACTTCTTTATCTTACAAATGTAGCCATCCCTGTGAAGCCCCAGCTCAAGGCTGGAGGCCTTGTTCACATATTTTCTGAAAAACTAGTAAGGGGGTGTCTAGCTTAGGAGTGCTGATTTTTCCAGCCAGTTGCCAAGTTGAACAGGCAACACAAAAAGAGGAAGGTTATCTACATTGAACTATTTTATAGGGACTCTTTTGCTGAAAGTCCTAAAGTCAGCCATGGTGAAGAATTTTGGAGAAGGTCAGTTAAGACTTTTCTGTGGGCCTTGTACAGAGGGGGAAGATGGGGAAGGCGGGGGGTGAGAGTAGCTACGTGGATCTGTGTAGGAGAAAGGAGAGATGTAAAATAATAATGAGAAAGGGGTTTAGGATTTTCCTAAATTTTGAGCAGTAGATCAGGTAGAGCAGAGGGGAAGATGGGAGTGAGTATCCCAAAAAGCCTGTGAGGGACTTTAAATACTTAGTAACCTGTTTTCAGTGATGATAAAGCAACTTTAAAAGCCATTTTTATTACATCTTGGATAGGGGTCTGAGGGCTCTCCTCAGCTGGTTTGAGCTTTGGTATAGCTGGTAAGAGGACCTGGTGGGACTCAGTGCGGGCACTGACAGGAGAAGAGAGGAGTGAGTTGGTGGAGGGATGCCTCAGTACCTGCTACCTCAGCAAGGGGGCAATTGTCTTAGAACCGAGGTTTGGGTTTTGATCTAGTAATTGGAGGGGATAAATCAGGTTGCTGAGGTGGGAGTGACAGCAGAGATTCTGGAGCAGAAGGCAGAGGGTGAGGATCTATTGGAGAAGCATAGTTCAGGATGTGAGAGAAGGAGCGAATAGGCCTCCACATAGGGGAATCTCATTTCACCCTTTTGAGCACTTGCAGAAGTTAAAAAGGTCACACAGAATTTGAGGATCTAGAGACCCATCTGGGGGCCATCAGTTTTGGTTGTCTAATTAGTAATATGGCCAATACTGTGTACTGAATTTGATGAGGAGTTTGGATTCCACCAGGTAGCCTCTGTATGCTCACATCCCCATGACTTTCAGAAGAAGTCAGCTTTTCCCGCACACAGCCATGGCTGTTTGTGGTTTTGATAGTCCGCCGGGAAAACATAGTAATCTAGGCTAGCCAACCTGCATCAGGCTCGTGTGTCCCTACATCCATAATGTTTGTTTCCATTATCTATGGTACAGAAGGGATTTAATGGAATTTTAGTGGGATCCTCTTTTTCAGAGATATCCCAATAGGAACGAACTATAGCCAGCTGACAAATGTCTGGGTGAAGAGATGGCCACCAGGTCCCTAAGGGGGCTGTATGTGAGATAGACCATACTTCTTGTCTAGTAGGATTTGTGTTCAGCCATCGCTGCTGTACGGGCTGATGAGCATTAAGACTACTCGTGGCCAAGGGGAGAATCTATAGCCTTATCCACCTGGCGAATACACCATTTGAAAGGGTTACCACTCTTTTCCAGTATCCAGCCAGAGTCTGGACAGGGCGCAGGCTTGAGATGAGAGGAATGGATCCAGGAAGTGATTTCGTCTACCTTTACCACTGTAGGTGTTATAAGTAGCACCTGGTATGGTTCTTTTCAGTGGGGTTCCAGGGATGACACCTGACGTTGTCTTATGTAGATGAAGTCTCTTACTTGATATCCATGTGGAGTCCCCTCGTTCCCAGGGTGGTAGGCAGTGGCCAGCTGTTTCCACAGGTATAGCTGAGTTCTTTCAAGAGCTTTTAGTCTGTCAAGCAAGGGGGTGTGGAAAGGATCGTTAGGTCTTAGAGTTGGGGTTAGGTCCCTTACTGGAGGAGGGGCAACATAGAGAATATCATAGGGGTGAGGTTACACAAAGAACCAGAGGGAGTATTTCTTGCATGAAACAGTGCATAAGGCAGGAGCATACTCTAATCTTTTAAGCCGGTCTCTAAGCTTAATTTCGTTTAGTTCTCTTTAATGGTTCTATTTATTTTTTTTTTTACCTGTCCTGAGCTCTGGGGTCTATAAGCACAATGTAACTTCCATATAATCCTCAGGGTTCTGGATAACCCCTGAGTTACCTGGGCCATGACGCCATTCAAATATCATACCCTATTACCTAAGGCAGACCGTATCTTGGAAAAATATCTTTCATGATCTTCTTGACCACCATTTGCGCCTTTTTTTTTTTTATGGGAACGGCTTCAATCCATCCTGAAAATATATTTGTAAAGACTAGGATATATTTAAGTCCATACCTTGCTGGCTTAATTTCAGTAAAGTCCACTTCCCAGAATTGTCCTTGTCTGGTTCCTCATAGGTGCTTTCCTGCAGGAAGCTTGGAAGGGTAAGCATTAACCAATTGACAGACCCGACAGGCTTTTGTTACCCGTTCTGTTATTTCCTTTCACTGTGAGTCGGTTAGTCGAAAACTCTGTTCTTGATCCTTCAGGAACGCCTGTAGTTTCTTTGAACCAAGGTGAGTGAGTTGATGTACACTTTTAACGTAGTGTAGGGCTTTCTGTAATTGCAGGCTTGGCTCAGTGAAGTTGAGGATTTCAGTGTCAGTGTCCTTAGATATTATCAAAAGCTTGCTGGTGCACAGGGGTTTATTGGAATTAGGCATCCTCATTTAACAGAGGGTATAAAGGAGCAGCTAAAAACACAAACCCAGGTATCCATAACCTGCAAATGCCAGCAGTCCCAAGAAACTCTCTGTGTTATCCCCTGTTAGATGGGGGTGGTATCTGCACAACAGTTTGTTTTCTGGGCTCAGTGAGCCATCATTTACAGCCCCTAAGGGAATACCCCAGGAAGATTACTTCTTGCTGGCAAATTTGGGCCTTTTTGGCCGAAGCTCTATACCCGAGTTCAGCAATTTCAGATAATTGTGATTGGGTCCCAGACTCACAGTTTTCCTTGTTGTTGGCAGCCAGTAGCAGGAGATCCACATATTGAAGCAGGGGGACTTTGGGGTGCGCATTTCTGAGGTTGTTGAGATCTCTGTGGAGGGCTGCATCAAAGAGAGTGGGGGAATTTTTAAACCCCTGTGGGTGTCCAGTTCAAGTTAGTTGACCAGACGTTCCAGTTTCTGGGTCTACCAAGTGGAAAGCAAACAGAAACTGACTATCTTTATGCAGAGGCAAGCAAAAGAAAGCATCTTTTAAATCCAGAAGAGTTTACCATTTTCACTCAGCTACAGCAAACGGTTTATTGGGGGTTCAGCATGCTGGGGCTAAGAGCTCACATGTATAGAGTTGAAAGCCCTGAGAACAGCTTAAAGAGAGCTTATGTACTTTCCTTGGAGAGGGCAGGAAAGGAAATTTTTGATGGGTCAGGGCGAGTGGGCAGTTTGCGTGCAGCCAGGTGAGGGAGTACATTCTGCTGTTTGGCAGTTGGGGACAGCACATTCTGGGAACAAAATTATCAAACAGCTCTCAAGATTTCAACAGTATTTTGTTAAGCATACAGAAAAACAGGAAGTGACAAGTACCTATTGTATTAACCTTTCACCAAATCAAAATGCAAAGTGAGCATGGAATACTAAAATCAACCATGTCCACATTGCCTAATGCTCTGAAATGTCAATCCTTTTGGTGTCTACATATTTGTTTCTTCCTAAGATTATACATTCAACTTCAACCATGTTGAAAGGGTCAAATCCTATCACTCACCTTATACTGTGCCTGATTTCCTAATGTCTCTATCGATATCTGCTTTCCTACATATTTTCCCCAGTTCATCATTGTGAATGACTTTTCACATGTGCTAATATTTACGTTCACTCTCTCAACGAAACAATATTGCTAATGAACTTTTGGTCCAAATTCTATACTCACTCTTTTTACTAAACCTACCAACTATCTTCCTAATCCTACAGACTATTCATTTTTGACTGGAAGTTCTTTTCTACATTCAATCATCCAAGGTACAAGGTCTTATGCCTTTGCATATCGATTTATCTGAGACATCTGTGCAGAACATAATTCAAAGCTAAGTATCCCACTAAAAGGCCCAATGTCCTTCAGGGCTTCAAATCGTACCTAGATTTTCCGGTTTCATACTTATATTTCACTGATATATTCTTGTGAATATCGCAGGTTCCCAATACCATTATTCATTCCTCAGAATGATTCCTAACCCAAATAGTATATGGTATTAACCCTAACCATGCACTGTTCCCTCAATCTAACTTTACAGAAGAGCAGAGACAGAGTTGGACTTACAATACAGGCATGTAGATGATCTTCCAATTGCTGAGAACCTCAAAGTTGATGCAGAAATGATCCCAGGAGAAGATATAGGCAGATATAAAGGACCTGAGAGAGCAAAAGTCATCTTCCATGGCAAACAACCTGGTCAGGATGAAATGATGTGACTGAATCAGCCCCTCTCCTCTTAATATAAAGAAGATGGACCAAACCAGCCCTTTGTGGAGAGCTTCTCCTTGGACTCCATGGTTGATATACCATTCTAACTTGTGAAAGTGTCACAGGAAGTAGGGGCAGCCTCCATCTCAAGGGACCCTTGGAAGCAACTGTTAGGACAAAGTGGTTGCAAAGGCAGTGACCTCATTCCGTTCCTGAAAGAATTGGCCTACGTCACATCTTTGGTGATGGAACTCTCTGAACTTGTTATCCAGGAAGCCAGGCACAGAGCCAGCCCCAGTCCCAGTCCCACTTGGCTCACTTGTTTGGATTTACCAAGGACAGAGTCTGTCTTTCTTGATACCTAATGATTTGAGGATGGCCAAATGCAAGTAGAGCTCTGGAGACGGGCCTTTTCTGAGAAAGCAGGTAGTGGTCAGCCCAGGCTCCTGACAACTTCACAGAGTTGGACAAGGAGACCAGATCTGAGACAGGATAGGCCATTTCGGGGGAACATAGTATGGTACACCAGTCAGAGGACACTCTGGAAAGTCACAGACTTACTTGGTAGAAGGAGGTGCCTTTGTGAATGTGGGTGTGAGTTTGTGGATTTGTCTCATGTTCTCAGAATAGGTAGGAAAGTCAGTATGTTTGGTTTGGAGTGGACTGTTTCTAGAAAGTCGTTGGACAAGGTGAGTGTTTCTATGTCTGTGTATCTCACCATGTCCGTGGTTGAAGACATTAGAAATAAGAATGCATCAATGGATGTGTCCTGTCTAGTAGAAAGCTTCCCAGCATTCTTCCTGCCCATTTTAGGAATGGACTGCAGGTTTCCTTATCGATGGGCAACACCTACACTCTTCCTAAATTCCTGTTTTCTTCCTGAATTCTGGCCACTCTCCAGAATAGGCTCATGGTTTTGTGTCCAAGATATATACCATCTCCAAGCTCTGTGACATGGCCATGTTCTGGCTAGCTGAAGGGAATGCGAGCATCTCAGAAAACTCAGATATCAGTGTGACCAGGAAAGTCTCAGTGGAGAAACCCTGCTTTGGGCCTTTTGCTAACCTATTTGCCTGTTGCCATGAATTTCATGAAGGTCTTTGCCTCAGGTCACCCCTTTGTGAATCCTGAAGAAAACTGTTTTCAAATGGTAATGAATGGGCATCACCTGTGGCCCTTTGCTTAAATGCTTTGGAAAGGGATGTGTCTGAATCAGCCTCTTGGCCCTGTGTGAGGTAGTGACTTAGATTCTCAGCACCTGTTCGATCTAAAGAAAAATCCAATGTGTGCATCCAAAACCAAAATGGCAAAAAGATCAGTAATGGTGTATGAAGTCTCTCACCTTCCTCTTTTAGGTTCCTGACCTCCATCAAGTGAGAATAGGGATCCTTTGGGACAAATGAGTTCTTTCAAGCCCTGCAGAGATGATTGGGTATCCTCATGACTCCAAATCACATAAGGAAACTATACCTGAAAGTCAGTAGGCCTCAAATTGGAGAAGCAGAGCAGTATTAACAGCAAACCTATGTGATCAATCCTGGTTCACTGGTAGGGTGTCCAGGCCACCCTGAGGTTAGGCAAATGAGGGGCAAGGGAGCTTATTTTGGAAACTCTCTTAGGCTGTGCCATTCATGGAAACATCCAGCCACAGGTTATGATGAATGTATATATGGAAGAAGATGAGGATCTTGGGGAATGTTTTGGTTTTAATTGTGGTCATTTGTGTGGCATTTGGAAGAGATGACTGGGTCCACCTGGGCTTGAACTCTGGTGTGATTCCCCTCAGAGACTGAGTTCTGTAACTGACCTCAGAGAAGTAATTGCTTTGGAAAGGGATGTGTCTTAATCAGCCTCTTGGCCCTGTGTGAGGCTGTGGCTTTGATTATCAGCACCATATGGATCTAAAGAAAGATCCCATGTCTGCTTCCTAAACCAAAATGGCCAAAATTGCAGTCATTGTGGATGAAGTCTATCGCCTTCCTTTGTAAGGTTCTGAAAGAATAAAAGAAATTGAAATTGAAACGTAAATAACCAGGTTTTGTAAAGTTTCCAAGCTGCACTCAGAACCTGAAATTCCTGTGGCAGTTAAGACAATTCCCGGAACTGCCCATTAGATGTGTGTTGAAATCTTCCCTGGCCACCTAGTTACTTAACAACCTCTTCCGAGAAAACGTGCAGCTCAGCACGTATACATCTCAGGGCTTCAACCAATCAGTTTAAATGTATACCCCTTCTCAGGGCTGACCAATCACCCCCTTCCTGACCTGTTCCCGCCAATGAATGTGCTAGTCATGTTTTAGAGTTGTTATTTGATTTTCCCACGGTATATGGTGATTTGCTAAAGGAAGCTATGATGTATGTAAAGTCCCTGCCCTCTCTAAAGAATGTATATAAAATCTGCTCAAGTTGTTCTCGGGGCTCTTTGTTCTTTGCTCCTCTGAAGTGAGCTCTGAGCCCCAGCATGCTGGACCCCAAATAAACCCTTTGCTGTTGCATGAGAAATTCTCCTGGTGGTCTTTTCTTCCAACGTTGGACCCGCCTTTTCATCTGGAGGCCCTAGCTGAGATATCCAGCAGTGACGAACAAAAGACCTCAATGGACTCCTCTCGGGGTAAGTAAGGTGCCTCTTTCTGGTTTCGGGTTTCAGGTTAGGGCTTGGCAAAGTGGCTGTCGGTGAAGAACATCAGCTCTCTGCAACGGTGGCTGACAGATGTGTCACAGAGCCACAGGCCACGTCCCTGGGGGACACTCCAGAGGACTCACGAAATCGAGGAATAGTAGTTTCCTCAACTCGGTTATATTTTGCTTCAGGATTCGGTTTTCCAGCCCATCAGGTTTTGCCGGCTACTCAGTTTTGTTCATTGTCAGGAACTCATGTTGAGTTTACTGTCTGTCTTTATTGTCTAACCCATAAGGTTCTGCCAGTTACTCAGTTCTAATCTTTGTCTTGGACTCATGTTAAACGTTTACTGTTTGTCTTTGTCTGTGTCGCATTTGTGTATTCACTGTCCCTGTTTGAGTAACTCCCATTATGGGACATTATGGAACAAAGCACTTCCATGCCTCTGTCCCTTAACCTTGATCATTGGACTGATGTCCGCTCAAGTACCCAAAATCTTTCTCTTTCAGTAAAATGCCGGACCTGGCAGACTCTCTGTGCTTCAGAATGGCCCATCCTCGGAGTCGGATGGCCCCCAGAAGGATCCGTCCACTTCCCTCTAACCCGAAAAGTCAGAGATATTGTCTTTCAGCCGGGGCCACGTGTACACCCAGATCAATAGCCATATAACCCTTCCCCCACGATCCTATCATTCAAAACTTCCACTCCTCCCTCTCTTCCCTCCATTCTCCCTGAGCTACAGGACTGGACACTGCTCCCCCTGCTTATCCTCTACCCTTGCCCCCCAACCCACAACACGTTCTTGATGATCCTCCCACCGCTGACTCAGCCTCTCCGCCGATAGAGGCAATTGGGCCAGACCCAAGCCCTCCAGGGGACTTCCCCGCAGCAGCAGCAGCCCCTGCTCCCCTGGAGGAAGCTGGGCCACCTAAAGGAATCCACAGGAGATGGATAATAGAAAACTCAGAAGCCCCTGTGATGCTCCCTCTCCATCCCTACGGGCCCATGAGCTGAACCAACTGGGACCCCAACACCTTTGAATGTAGGTAGCATCTGTCCACTTATCGCCGTTCTCTAATAGTGGGTCTCCGAGCGGCCGCCAGAGGGCCGACTAATTTGGCCAAGGTAAGAGAGATTATCCAAGAGCCTAATGAGTCTCCTTCTATGTTTCTGCAGAGAATTATGGAAGCATATAGGAATTATACTCCTTTTGATCCTCAGGCAGAGGACCAAAAGGCACCTGTGCAATGGCCTTTATCGAGCAGACTGCCCTAGATATTAATAGAAAGTTACAACGTCTAGATGGATTACAAGACATTGACCTTAAGAGATTTAGTCAAAGAAGCTGAGAAAGTATATTATAAGAGAGAAACTGAGGAGGAAAGGGAATAGAGGAGAGAGAAGGAAAGGGAACAAAAGGAGGATGAAAGGAGCAAATGGCAGAGTAATGCATTGCCTAAGGTTCTGGTCACAGCAATAGGTCAGAAGTTAAAAAGCAGGGAGACAGAAAGGGATACCTGGGCCCACGCCAAAGGCTGCCCCTGGCCTCAGATCAATGTGCCTATTGTGAAGAAAAAGGACACTGCGCCAAAGAGTGCCCCCCAAAAAAGCAGCCACGCCAGCCCGCCGTGCTGACTCTAGAAGAGGACTAGGAAAGTCGGGGCTCAGATCCCCTCCTCGAGCTCAGAGTAACATTTGAACTTGAGAGGAACAGAGTGAACTTTGAAGTGATTACAGGAGCAGTGTACTCAGCCCTTAAGACCCCACTGGGCCCCCTATCAATTAAATGGTCCCTAGTTCAAGGGGCTAATGGCAGTAGATATCGGGCTTGGACAAACTAAGATGAATATGGACCTCGGAAAGGGAAAAGTCCACCACTCTTTCCTAGTAATCCCAGAATGCGCAGCCCCATTGATGGGCAGGAATCTGCTTACCAAACTCTGGACTAGAATAACCTTTAACCCTGATGTTCCCCAAGTTGAGTTTCTAAAGCCTTCAGTATAAACTCCCATAGTCACGTGTTTCAATAAGTCCGTAGAAGATGAACATCAACTCTTCACACCCCCTAGGACTGATCAAACAGGCAAACTACCACAGAAATGGATAAAAGACTATCCTAATGCCTGGGCAGTAACTGCTGGGTTAGGTCTAGCCATAAACAACCTCCAATAGTAGTAGAATTAAAAGCCTCTGCCTCTCCAATTAGTGTTAAACAATATCCTCTAAGCAAAGAAGCTAAGGAAGGGATAAGGCCCCATATTCATAAATACCTGGCTCTTGGGGTCTTAAGGCCCTGTCAATCAGCCTGGAATACCCCCCGGTACCAGTAAGAAAGCCAGAAACTGGGGACTACCGTCCTGTTCAAGACCTAAGAGAGATCAACAACAGAGTGCAGGACATTCACCCCACAGTACCAAATCCATATAATTTGCTTAGTACTCTGAATTCGGAGCGGAAATGGTACACTGTGCTGGACTTAAAAGATGCTTACATCTGCTCACCTCTACATAAGGACTGTCAGTTGCTGTTTGCTTTCGAGTGGATAGACCCAGAACCTGGAACATCTGGCCAACTAACCTGGACTAGACTCCCACAGGGGTTCAAAAAATCCCCCACTCTCTTTGATGAACCCCTCCACAAGGACATTAATGACTTCAAAACTGCACACCCTAAAGTCACCCTACTCCAATATGTGGATGATCTTCTACTGGCAGCCGACACCAAGGAGACCTATGAGTCTGGGACCCAAGCACTATTATCCGAGCTTGCTCGGCTTGGATATTGGGCTTCTGCCAAAAGGCCCAAATTTGTCAGCAAGAAGTAATCTTCCTGCATTATTCTCTTAGGGGTGGCAAATGATGGCTCCGTGAGCCCAGAAAATAAACCATTGTGCAGATACTGCCCCCATCAAATAAGAGACAACTCAGAGAGTTTCTTGGGACTGCCAGCTTTTGCAGGTAATGGATTCCTGGGTTTGCATCTCTGGCTGCCCCTTTATAAACGCTGATAAAGGGGGATGCCCACTTCCATGGACCCCTGAGCACCAACAAGGTTTTCATAATGTCAAAAAAAGGTGCTGCTATCTGCTCCGGCCTTAGCACTACCAGATGTAGAAAACCCTTCACTCTCTACATCGAGGAAAAGAAAGGAATAGCACGGGGAGTGCTCACTCAGTCTTTGGGACCTTGGAAAAGGCCGGTAGAATATTTATCAAAAAAACTGGACCCAGTGGCTATCGGGTGGCCCCATTGCTTAAGTGCTATAGCAGCGGCAGCCTTTCTAATAAAAGATGGTCATAAATGAACGTTGGGGCAGAAGCTAAACATTATAGCCCCCCATTCCCTGGAGAGCATCATCTGTCAGCCTCCAGATAGGTGGCTATCAAACTCCAGAATTAACCACTACCAGAGCCTCTTGCTTGACAAAGACAGAATAACGCTGGGACCCCCTGCTCCACTCACCCCGGCTACACTGCTGCCAGAAGAATCATCAGGACCCGTCACTCATGAGTGTCAACACATACTGGCAAGGAAACCAGTATACGACGAGACTTGAAGGATCAGCCACTGCCTCGCCATGAAGTCGTATGGTTTACGGACGAGAGCAGCTTCCTCCAAGATGGTAAGCGGCGGGCTGGAGCAGCAGCAGTTAGCAAAACTAATTTCATCTGATCCTCTGGTCTCCCAGAAGGGACATCAGTCCAAAAAGCAGAACTGATTGCCCTTATGAAAGCATTGGAACGAGCAACAGGCAAAAGGGCCACCATATACACTGATAGGCACTATTCATTTGCCATTGTTCATATGCACGGGACTATTTACCAACAATGGGGGCTATTGACCTTTGCCAAGGAAGAAATCAAGAATAATGATGAGATCCTCCACCTTCTCTCAGCAATGCAGGCCCATAAAGAAATAGCAATAGTGCACTGTCCAGGGCACCAGAAGGGAAACGACCCCGTGGCGGTTGGAAACAGAAGGGCAGATGAGGAAGCTTTATTGGCAGCCCTAAACGGAGTGACTCTGTTAACTTTTTCCACACCGGGGGGAACAACAATCAGGAGACTTGCTTGCCCCGGAACATTCAGGCAACTTATCATCTGAGGAGACAGATACAGAACTCTGGGACCCCACAGAGCCAAGTTTACAATTTCAAAAAGCCCAACTTTATGTCAAAGACGTACACCAGCTCAACCACTTAGGCTCAAAGAAGTTATAGGCACTCTTAAAGGACCGAAGAAAGGACTTATTATTGACTGACTCACAGAGGAAAGAAATAGCTGAGCAGGTGATTAGACCTTTTCAAGTGTGCCAATTAGTTAATACTTTCCCATCCAAGCTTCCTGCAGGGAAGCACTTACGAGGAACCAGACCAGGACAATTCTGGGAAGTGGACTTTACTGAAATTAAACCAGCAAGGTATGGACTTAAGTATCTCCTAGTCTTTGTTGATACTTTTTTAGGATGGGTCGAAGCCTTCCCCATGAAGAAACAAACAGCTCAGATGGTGGCCAAAAAGACCCTAGAAGACATTTTTCCAAGGTTCGGCCTGCCTAAGGTAATAGGGTCTGATTACGAACCGGCATCCATTGCCCAGGTAAGTCAGGAATTTTCCAGGACCCTGGGGATTAATTGGAAGTTATATTGTGCTTATAGACCACAGAGCTCAGGACAGGTAGAAATGATGAATAGAACCATCAAAGAGACCTTAACGAATTTAAGCTTGGAGACCGGTATAAAAAATTGGACTATGCTCCTACCTCATGCACTTTTTCGTGCCAGAAATACCCCCTCCGCCTCTTTGTGTAACCTCACCCCTTATGAAATTCTCTATGGTGCCCCTCCTCCAGTAAGGGACCTAACCCCAACTCTGAGATTAATGATTCCTTTCACACCCCCTTGCTTGACAGACTCAAAGCCCTTGAACAAACCCAGCACCCAGCGATACCTGTGGAAACAGTTGGCCACTGCTTATCAGCCTGGAGAAGAAACCCCACATCGATATCAAGTGGGAGACTTCATCTACGTGAGACAGCATCAGGTGTAATCCCTGGAACCCCGCTGGAAAGGACCATACCATGTGCTGCTTTTAACACCTACAGTGGTGAAAGTGGATGGGATCACTTCCTGGATACATGCCTCCCATCTCAATCCTGTGCCCTGTCCAGACTCTGGCTGGAAACTGGAACAGACTGGTAACCCTCTCAAGTTGCATGTCCGTGGTGTGGGTAGGGCTATAGATTCTTCCCCTGACCACAAGCAGCCCTAATCCCCATCAGCCTGTTCAGCAACAATGGCAAGTTATAAATCCTACTGGGCAAGAAGTGTGGCCTATTTCACATACAGCCCCCTTATGGACTTGGTGGCCATCTCTCCACCCGGACATTTGTCAGCTTGCCATAGGCCTCTCTGACTGGGATCTCCCTGACATAGTGGACCCCACACAGATCCCACTCAAACCCAAACCAGGGCAACATAGACCAACATACGCCATGAATTATGGATGCCATCTCCCCCAGCTCAGGTGTAAACTAGCCAGTCTTGTTTATTAAGTGTGCCCAGCTGATTTCTGAAGTCGCAAACAGGCCCAAACCTCTGGAGGACCCAGTGACTTTTATTGTAGATCTTGGGGTTGTGAACACACGGGAGCTGCATTGTGGAACCCAAACTCCCCAGACAGTATAATTCGGGTAGTATGAAATGACACCTGGATTGATCCCAATAAATGTGCCGCTATCCAAGTGGTGTCAACAACTCACTGTGGAAAAAATAGTCTATGTTACCCCCTCAATATAACTTTCACTTCAAAAGGAAGGGGCTACTTCAGAACAACATGGCCTATGGGAAATACTTGGGGAATGCGATTCTATATTAATGGCCCTGGTTATGAATTTGGTCTCTGTTTCACCATCTGGCTTAAAAAGGAAGAAAATCCCACAGCAATAGGGCCCAATCCCCTCAAGTCAGGAATTAAGCCTCCTAAACCTCCCATGCCTAGATCTACCAAAACCCCTCTACCATCTCATACTTCCCAGTTTTCATCTTTGCCTACTTCCCCAGTCCAGAGTACAGCTGACTCCTCCCCCTGAGAACTAATTAAAGGAACCTTTATGGTACTGAACTCCACACAGTCAGAACTCCTTGCATTTCAGCCCAGGTATTTGACAGCTCTGTAAATTATTGTATAATGGTGCAGATACTCCCCAGGGTGCTCTATCATGTTGCAGAATCATTTGAATTGAAGGTCTACTAGGGAGACGAAGAACCCGATTTTGCCAGGAGTCAGTGTCCCTTACTCTAGCCATCCTATTGGAGATAGGAGCTGCTGCAGGAGTGGGTATGGGAACAGCTGATATGATCCATGGGTCACAACAAATGGCCCGATTAGAAACAGCAATAAATCAAGACTTGAAGACATTAGAGACCACCATCACAGTTTTGCAGAAATCCTTAACCTCTCTCTCAAAAGTTGTTTTACAGAACAGGAGAGGATTAGACCTCCATTTCATGAGGGAGGCCGGCCTCTGTTTTATACTGAGAGAAGAATGCTGTTTTTATGCTGACCATACTGGAGTTGTAAAAGAATCCATGAGTAAATTGAGAAAATGCCTTGAAGAGCACCAGAGAGAAAGGGAGATTCAACAAGTGTGGTTTGAGTCATGGTTTACCCAGTCCCCCTGGTTAACTACACTCCTATCATCCTTAGCTGGACCCCTGATCATGCTTATGGTGTTGCTAACTGTGGGACCTCGTTTGCTTAACCGCATAGTTTCCTTTCTCCAGGCTCAGATTGGGCAAGTAAAACTCATGGTAATCAGACAGAAATACACTTCACTGGCAGAAATAGAATGTGAGACCCTGCAATATTTATTATTCATTACTTTTAAGATTAAATGTAGTCAGAAAAAGGAGTGGGAAATGAAAGAATTAAAGAAATTAAAATTGAAACGTATAGAAACAGGTTTTATAAAGTTTACAAGCTGCGCTCAGAACCTGAAATTCCTGTGTCAGTGAAGACAATTCCCGGAACTGCCCATTAGATGTGTTGAAATCTTCCCTGACCACCTAGTTACTTAACAACCCCTTGCCAGAAACCGTGCATCTCAGCACGTATACATCTCAGGGCTTCAACCAATCAGTTTAAATGTATACCCCTTCTCAGGCCTGACCAATCACCCCCTGCCGGAACCGTTCCCATCAATGAATGTGCTAATCATGTTTTAGAGTTATTATTTGATTTTCCTGCAGTATATGATAATTTGCTAAAGGAGGCTATGATGTATATAAAGTCCCTGCACTCTCTAAAGATTGTATATAATCTCTTCTCAAGTTGTCCTGGGGCTCTTTGTTCTTTGCTTCTCTGAAGTGAGCTTTGAGCCCCAGCCTGCTGGACCCCCAATAAACCATTTGCTGTGGCATGAGACAGTCTCTTGGTGGTCTTTTCCTCCGACGTTCGAAAAACCTTTTCAGTTCCTGACTTCCATCAAGTGAGAATAGGTATCCTTTGGGTCAAATGAGTTCCTCAAAGCCCTGCAGAGGCTAGCCCAAAGGTGCTTGGGTTTTCTCATGACTCCAAATCACATAAAGAATCTATACCTGACAGTCAGTAGGCCTCAAATTGGAGAAGCAGGGAAGTTTTAGCGGCAGGGCTATTTGATCACTCCTGGATCAAAGGAAGGGTGTCCAGGCCACCCAATGCCCTTCTGAACTTCAACTACTACCTAGATTTCTGTTTTCATACTTATATTTCACCTGTATATTCTTGTAAATATCGCAGGTTCCCAATACCATTATTCATCCCGCAGAATGATTACTAATCCAAATCGAACCTGTTATTAACCTTAACCATGCAATATTTCCTCAATCTAACTTAACAGAAGAACAAGGACATTGTTGGTCTTACAATACAGGAATGTAGGGGATCTTCAACCTGATGAGAACCTCAAAGTTCCATGCAGAAATGATCCCTGAAGAAGATGTAGACACGTATGAAAGACCTGAGAGAGCAAAAGTCAACTTCCATGTAAAACAACTTGGTCAAAATGAAGGGATGTGTATGAAAGCCTCTCTCTTCTTAATGTAGATTAAATAGACCAAACCAGGCCTGTGTGGAGAGCTGTTCCCGGGTGCCTATTGTTGATGTATCATTCTAACTTGTGAAAGTGTCACAGGAAGTATGGGCAGATTCCATCTCATGGGAACCATGGAAGCAACTGTTAGGACAAAGTGGTTGCCAAGGCAGTGACCTCATTCAGTTCGTGAAGGAAGTGACCTACCACACTTTCTTGGTGATGGAACTCTCTGAACTTGGGATCCAGGAAGCCAGGCACCCAGAGCCAGTCCCAGTCACAGTCCCAGTGGTCTCACTTGTTTGGATTTACCAAGGACAGAGTCAGTCTTTCTTGGTACCTACTTATGTGATGATGGCCAAATGCCAGGAGAGCTCTGAAGAGGGGCCTTTTCTGACGAAGCAGGTAGTGGCTCAACCATGGCTCCTGACAACTTCAAAGAGTTGGCAAAGAAGAGCAGGTCTCAGATAGGACGGGCCATTTTGGATGAACATAATATGGCCCACCAGTCAGAGGACACTCAGGATAGTCACAGACATACTTGTGGGAAGGAGGTGCCGTTGTGGGTGTCAGTGTGAGTTTGTGGTTTTGTCTCATGTTCTGAGAATAGGTAGGAAAGGCGGTTTTTTTGTTTGGACTGGAATGTTTATAGAAAGTTGTTTGACAACGCGAGTGTTTCTATGTCTGTGTATCCAACTCAATCCTTTGTTATTTTTTTGTAGACATTTGAAAAGCGAATTTATCGATGGTTGTGTCCTGTCTAGTAGAAAACTTCCCAGCATTCATCTTGCCAAATTAAAGAATAAAGAGCTGCTTGCCTTATGCATGGGCAACACCTATTATCTTCCTAAGTTCCTCTTTTCATCCTGAATACTGGACACTCTCCAGAATAGCCTCATGGTTTTGTTTCCAAGATATGTACCACCTCCAAGCTCTGTGACATGGCCATGTACTGGATAGCTGAGGAGAATGGAAGCATCTCAGAAAACTCACATAGCTGTGTGACCATTAAAGTCTCAGTGGAGAAACACTGCTTTGGGCCTTTTGCTTACCTATTGTTCTGTTGTCCTGAATGTCAGGAAGATCTTGGCCTCAGGCCACCCCTTTTTGAAGCCAGAAGAAAACAGTTTTTAAATGGAAATGAATGGGCATCACCTGTGGCTCTCTGCTTAATTGCTTTGGAAAGAGATGTGGCTGAATCAGCCTCTTTGCCCTGTGTGAGGCAGTGGCTTAGATTTTCAGCACCTGATGGATCAAAGAAAGTTTCCAAGTGTGAATCCTAAACCAAAATGGCCAAAAGAGCAGTCATTGTGGATGAAGTCTCTTCCCTTCCTCTGAAAGCTTCCTGACCTCCATCAAGTGAGAATAGGGATCCTTTGTGACAAATCAGTTCTTCAAAGCCCTGCAGAGTCTAGCCCATAAGGGCTTGGGTTTTCTCATGACACCAATTCACATAAAGAATCTATACCAGATAGTCAGTAGGCCTCAAATTGGAGAAGCAGAGCAGAATTAGGAGCAAGACTATTTGATCACTATTGGTTCACAGGAAGGGTGTCCAGGCCACCCTGACTTTAGGCAAATGAGGAGCAAGGGAGCTTATTTGGAAAACTGTCTTGGGCTGGCCCCTCATGGAAACCTCCAGCCAGAGGTTATGAAGAGTGTCTATGTGAAAGAAGATGAGGGCCATGTGGGAGTGTTTTGGTTTTAATTGTGGTCATTTGTGTGGTGGTTGGAAAAGATGCCTAGGTCCACCTGGGCTTGAACTCTGGTGTGATTCCCCTTACAGACTGAGTTCTGGAACTGACCTCAGAGAAGTATTGCCATGAATTGTGTTGGGATTTTAAGAGGCCATGCATGAGAGTTGCCTTTGGAAACTGAGATCAATGCCCAGGGTGGCTTTCCACAGAGCATTGTCAATCTCTGCCAGGGCATCACATTATTTTATTCTGAAAGACTTGGCAGCCATAGTTGAGAGTCAATACACACATTGGTCTCACATTGTAGACCTAAATGGGCCTGGCTTCATGTGTCTTTTTGGCCACTCTTTGGAAAGCCTTGCCTCTGAGAGTTCTCCAGAGTTTCCTTAAAATGTGCTTCCTCAAACATTAATGGTTCCTGAATGAATTGAAACCCACAATTTCTCCAACTTCATCCTTGAAAAATGGCTAGATAAGTACCATGAAATTTTTGAAATTTTCATGACCAGGTGGCACTGGAGAACCTTTCAATGTCCTCTTGCTGATGAAGTGTGTATCAGACAGTGCCTTGATTGACTGGGTTTCATAAAAATGGTGTAGAACAGAGATGCCAGTATGTTGGAGCCTGCTGAGTAGTGGGCCCAGAGCTGTGGTGTGCAGGTGTGTGATAAAATATCTGTGGTTGGGCCATGTGTATCTGCCATTGACTTCCAAATGGCTTGTGGCTGACATTGTGCACCCAGGAATCACTTATATGTCTGAAATCTCTCCATATAAGGCATCTTGTTATATGGAGACGTTTCAGGACAATGTTCAGAATCAGGTGCTATGGTCAAGAGGACAAGCTATGTGGGATAGAAGCCTGGTTGGTGCATTCTCCTGCAGACATGACCTATCTCATGTGACAGAACTCCCTCCATCACTGTGTCCCAGCTGAATTCCTTGTATTTCGTGAAGCAAATAACAAACTCCCAGTGCAGAAGCAAGAAACACCATGAAAAGTGGAGGATGACCAAATGGCTTCACAGTCCACACGGGGAGACACTTAGCCTTCAGTGGCCGCAGTTTACCTACAAAGAGTGAATTCAGCACTGCTGCCTCATGTCCTTTGGAAAATAAGAAACCATGTCCTCCAGGTCACATAGATGCAGATCCAGCTTTGATGGTCTCATTAGAAAGGAAGCTAAAGCTCCTGACAACAACATATATGTCAAGTGCCCATCCTCAGTGGCAGTTTCTAAAGAAGTCTTTAGGCCGGCAGAGCTCCATGTTTGTATAGCGTTTACCTATTAGACCAGGATGCAAGAAAAGATCACTGACTCCAATTAAAATCAAATTAAAGCAAGCTTATTATTTCCACTGTCCAGGCAGCCTCTCCCTCCCAAAGCAGCGGGAACAAGACAGCCACCCAACTTTTCTACAGCCCAGGTTTATAACCCAGAATTTTACACTACTGGGGGGTTACAGATATCAGAACTCTGACAAGCATCACACTAATGGCAGTTTACTTTTTTTTTTTTTTTTTTTTTTTGCTGGCCCCAACATCAAAATTCATGAGGACCATTAGAGCCTCAGAGAGGGTCGTTGTCTGGCCAGGGAATGCCAATATTTATGATGTGTCAATAAAGTTTCAGAGAGGGCTGTTCCTGGTCAGAGAGACAGGCATGGGTGAGTTCAAGGCCACGGGCAGGCATTCCAAGCAGGTTCAGAATTTGGTGTAATTTATAGTTAAGCCAAAATTATCTTTTTATGGCTTTGTGGCAAGATGGCTCCCAATTTTAATAAAAGATCAGGTGGGGTCTATCATTCCCCCCTTTTCTAATGTGTCCCTTTCAAATATTTGATAGGGTAGGGGAAGAGCACTGAGGGAATTTTAATACCTCAGGTAAAAGTCTCCATATTTTTTGAACTCACACAAAACCAGTCTCCCTGATTTTAGCTGACTTAATTAATTACTTAAAATGAAAGTCTATTTATTTTTGGCTCCATTGTTGTAAGAAGAGAGGCGTCACTCATTTTGGCTTCTTCTGAGCTGAGAGAGGGTGACATGAGGGGGAACAGCGTGAGGGACATGAGTTGCCTTTTAGAAGTCAGCTCCATTTGAAGTCTGGTTGTGGTAGAACAGTTTGTAAAGTCATCTGGGGATGGGTTCTTCTATGAGAGAAACAAAAACCATGAGTACTGAATAAATGTTGCAGCAGCTGAAACATGTCACTGTATAGATGTCCCCTCATCTGTCTTCAATATCACCAGTTATCAAGACTTTCAACTTAATATTTAACTTTTAGTGTCACAGTTGTCCCACCCCATAAGATACAGTTTAATAATTTAATGTCATCTGATCTTGCAAATTCCTTTTAATAGTATGACCTCTGTGTGAAATAGAGAAACCTTTAATTCTGTTAGTCAGGGCTGGATAATCGTACTAGCAAACACCAAACCTACCTGTGTAGGTTAGGAATATCTGTAGGCCTTAAACAAAAAACTTCTGCCTCTGGTAGCTCCTCTTGATAGTCTCTTTTTATACTCATCAGGCATTCCTGTCTGAGAATCCTTCTTTGTAGCCTCCAGTCTTACTTATTTTGGGAAGCTACTATAAAGTGTATACATGAAAATATTTTCATTACTATTATTATTTAAAATGCCCAGGAATGGCTGTATTTTGGGTTTATCTGTCTTTGCTAAGAGTTTAAGATGAAGCAGTAAAACTGACTTTTGTTTCTATCTATTGTTAACAGTCAGCTGAGATTTTATGGGAGTCATTCCTGGGGAAACTTGAGAGCAGCTTCTCAGTTCTGCTAGTGCCATTTGCGCTAGGTGAGTCCAGGTCTTGCTTGACCATGTGGCTTCCCTTGGAAGCATCAGAGATATCTCTCTTCTCTGAAGACTCTCTTCTTCGTAGAAAATGCACTGATTGGCTTTCTGTTCTCCAGTGGTCACATTAATCTTCCTGATCAGGAGGTAATGTGGCTCAGAGTTGCAAAGTTCTTTATAGAAGTCTCCTGTTCCCTGGATACAGATTGACTCAGAGGGCAAGAGCCAAATATTGGTTTTATTGTCCCTTTTCATTTAAATTTAATTTTAAATCCTAATCTTAAACATCCAGCAAATAAATTTTAACAGCCTTATATTAAGAGTACTGTGCTTTAATGTCTATAATTTAAAATTATTTATCTTTTTATTAATTGGGATCTGTATTATTCTGTCTGTCTTGTAGGTGATGACTTATTATCTTAAATTAACCGATGTTGTGTTCGAAAAGCAACTCTTCTGTAAAACACTAACAGGGAATCTTTAGTTCACTTACAAGGAAATTACAAAATAAAATTAACAAGAGTAAAAATACTTAGTTCGTGTAATAGCTACCCTGAATTTTTGGCTGAGTTATACATCATTTCCCCTGTTTGAGATCCTAGTAATCTTGACAGAAAAAAAAAAAACCAACTTTTGAAAATCACTTTAAATTAAATAACATCTGACCTACTGCTTTCGTAGTTATTCTCACATGTTGTGAGATGAGACACAGAGCCTTATCTCAGGTAAGGCAGGGATCTATACAAATCTTAAGTATTTTAGTTCTAAAGCTGATCTTTGTTTTTTAAATATCATTTTACAAAGTTCACATAAATTGTTTGAGGTCACATGAACATTAGCTAACACCATATGATATAACATTTAAAACATGAATTAAAGAAAGGCTGAAAGTTTTTAACCTTTACATAGATTAGGCTCTCATTAATTAAAAATATATTTAAATTTTTCCCCAATGTAAAAAGTAACATAAAACTTTAAATATTTATTGATAACAAGTAAATAAATCCCATATATATATATATATATATATATATATATATATATATATATATATATATATATATTTTACCACACAACTTTAGAACACCAGCTTGATGTAATGCTCTTTTAAAGTTTCTACCTTACAGACTTGTATACCTGGAAGATATGAGCACATTAATAGCATCACAATGACATTGATGTTTCTACATTAACCAAGTTTAGCTTTTAAATAAATGGCAGTACAGTTCTCTAAAATAACAGTTCTTATTTAATCAGTTGTTTAATTTTTATGGTTGCTTTCTCTAGAAAAATAAATCTTAATAAACACAATGTTATGGGTAAATTTTTGTTTAAGAAATTTTTGTCGCTTTATCACATGACTTATTTTTACAATCTTATACAGACTTTAGAACAAACTTATACAGACCTTACTAAATCAATCAGATATCTAACAAACGTACTCATGAATGAGTAATCCCATATCAAATTTACTTCAGTTATTTATCAAAATATTAGAGAAATGTAGTGAACAGTGTAAACCATTTTTTTGTTAAAGGAAAAGTCCTAGAACCAAGGCATATTAGACATTTTATAGACATTAATATTTTATTAGATTTTTGAGCAGCTAGGAAAACTTGTAAGCTTAAATTTAAAGACATTTATTGTTATTTGTTTATCCAAATTTAAAGTGAACCATTTAAATCACGTGAATTAAAGATCTTTGAATCCACTTTTTAAAATTTGTTTTTATGAGTGCTCCTTTTTTTTAATGATCACTCCTTATATATGTTAATTTGTATATCATATATATGATATACGGACATATGGATATATCGACATACAACACATAACAAAAGTGTGCACAAATAATAATAGTACAAGCCTTGTAGCTTTTCGCAGGTGAAATCTCCATTGCAGTGTTTTAAAACTCCACTTTTGGTCAAAGATAGAACTGATCAGAAAAATATTAGCCTAGTTCTGTAGGATCAAAATAATGAGCTCAAAAAAATACAGAATCTAAGGAAAAAAATGAGAGTCCTAGAAAAAATGACTCGCCAGTAATTAGTAAATACCATACAATTTACCTTTTTTTTCCCACTTAGACATCAGATCAGTCTCCTACTGAGCTTGCAGACTTCCTTCATTTGCATTTCAACATAAGTCCTGGCTGAGTTCTGGAAGGAGCTGGACAAAACTGCTATTCTGAGCAGAAACCTCAGGCCTAAGGCATTTTAACCATAATTTTCAGGTTCGGATGTTGAAAATTATGATACAATTTTAAGATACAATTCACAAAATTTTATACCTTAACATCTTGTTTTGTCAACAGATACCATACTATGATTTACTATCCTTTTCCAAATTAATGCGCTGATACACACTGTGACATTTTCCCAGGCTACCCAATTAAAAATTGGTGAAAAAAAAGACTGAATGATTGGGAAGTTACTTGCCAACTTGAAAGTAGAATTCTTTAGTTTTCCATCCTAAGTATTTAAGTTCTCTGGCATGAATTATCTGAAATAATAAACTAAACAATTACCTAAACCCGACTTGTAACTGCAAGATTGTGCAATGCTTCAAAAACCCATTCAGATACCAGATTGTTACAATAAAACATCATCATTTAGACACACATTCAGCTAAGATCATTCCCAAAAAACAATTTATAATATCAACACATTATTGCACATCTCTTAAAGGGCCAGAAACAAATACAAAAGACAGACAGAAAGGAGCTCCAGACTAAGGCTGACAGGACAGAAGCCTTTAAAACAGAGCAGATAAGAAAAAAATCTCCTACACCAGTGGCACGATAGATGTCCCCATAAGAGGATCAGATGTTTTCACAGAGGGGCAACCTAAAATGTAATGTCAAAGTTCTCCATGGTGACTTTACTGCATTTAGTGTCCCCTTTTTCTTTTTCTCTTTTTTAAGAAGACAGAGGTGGCATTATCCTTACAGTGCAGGGAAGGAAGGAGGGAATTCACTGAAGCAACAGGACTTCAGCAGCTGCTGGGAGTCCCTCAGTCCAGTCTTTTACTTACAGGATTAGCTCCTCTTGTTCGGTTCCACCCCAAGCACGCTCCATCACCTAACATTTCAGTAGTCAGCTCTCTAAAATCCTGGGGTCAGGGGGGGGAATCAAAATTCGTAACTTAAATTTCGGTTCTGGACCTTGAAGCCAATTAATACCAATTTAATAATAAGGACAGGGTTTGAGAAAAAGAAAAAGGGAGGTTTACTGCTTTGCTAACAAAGGAGAAAAACAGGGGACTCTGTCCAAAGTTGTGACTCTCTTGATCTGGAGGGACAAGGGGTTTTAAAGGAGTTTCACTTGTTAACCTGAGAGATACTCGGTTATTAGGTCCCCAGCAGGCATTGCCCTCTGCAGTGGGTGTGCTCCAGACAGCCAGCTAGGGGCTTCTCTCATCCTGCTTAACAAAGGCGGGTAAACTGCATCGCATTTCCTTAAAACACAGTCCAAAGGGGTGTCAGGCTTACTTGCTTTATTACCCATTTTCACGTCCAATATCCTTAAGTTTTTACCACAGAAATCACACAACAAAATGCACAAAAACAAACAAATAAAAAACATATAGAACACAGAACAAAACACAAAGAAACAGAAACTCGGCGAATAAACAGAAAAACAGAGGAGCAATTCAGCGTCTTGCTAAAGCTCCGGGGTAGGAGCTCCTGCGTGCCAGTCGGCACCTCTCTACACTTTCAGAGGTATTCCCTACAGAACAGAACAGAGGAAAGTAGGATTCCCATTACTGTCCCGGACAGGAGTATATGTGAGCCTCCCTAGGCCACCTCTCTGTCATCAGAAGAGTACTCCCTTTACTGGATATCAGATGTTATAAAGGCGCCTCTTACCTATGGAGGCCTCCTCCACCAGGTGCTTGATAATAGTTTTAGTGCAATGGTTCACTGCAGTGATCCACGGACTGAAGGCTCATTCCAAGGCCTTGGAACTTGGCTCTCCAGCCCGGAGTCCTGGAAGATAGACCAGCTTCAGAATTTCCAGCAGTCTGGCCTTGTGATCTGGTCGGGTCATGTCGCTGGGGAACTTTAAAATGTTCGACCACAACACAAGAAAAGACCACTGACTCCAATTAAAATCAAATTAAGGCAAGCTTAATATTTCAACCGGCTGGGTTGCCTCTCCCTCTCAAAAAGGTGGGAACAAGACAGCAAACCCACCTTTCCTACAGCCCAGCTTTGTAGCCCAGAAAGTTACACAAAAGGGGGGTTACAGAAAACAGAACTTTGACAAGCATCACACTAATTGTAGTTTTCATTTTTTTTTTGCTTGCCCCAGCATCAGAAATTATGAGGACCATTAGAGCCTCAGAGAGGGTCATTGTCTGGCCAGGGAAGGCCAATATTTATGAGGTGTCATTAAAGTTTCAGAGAGGGCTGTTATCTGGTCAGAGAGCCAGGCATGGATGAGTTCAAGGCATGGGCAGGCATTCTAAGTAGGTTCAGAATTTGCAGTAATTTATAGTAAAGCAAAAATTATCTTTTCATGGCTTTGTGGCAAGATGGCTCACAATTTTAATGAAAGATCATGTTGGGTGATCAACCCTGTCCCTTACTTTTGGAAAATCCTCTACCACCTCCAAGGTTGTGAACTTCTGAGCATTTTCCATTCCAGATATGTATTCACAGAATTTCTACCTCTTCTTCTCTAATTGTGCCTTACTTGGGGCGAAGGTAATGTCAAGGCATTGTTCTGGATGAGAGGGGGAAGAATATTGTGTAGCACATAATTGCATACACATTGGATTCATTTTCCTATTGAAATACTGAATTCCTGACAATAACCCATACCCTACTAGACGCTAACTACTAATACTATTATGATGGAGAATAATAACCCAAACAGAATTGAAATACAAGCGGTTCACAGGCGGCATGGTGTATATTGGACTTGACTTTTGCAAGATAAACGGTAGGTGTTATAAATCTAGTCATTTTTTAATTGAAATATTTTTATATGTGTATTTAAAGTTAACAAATATGTGAATTCCTATCTCCCTTTCGCTGTAGCCTATTCAGCACATGTACTTTTATATGCACATATAGAATCTTACCTGATATCACACGTACATTTTTGTGAGGTGCCTGACATTGCAGATACAAATTGTGAGAAGAGATCACTCCGCCTAAATGCTGTTGGAACTGACAATTCAAGCTATGGGTGAGCTTCCTAGTTGAACAACATTATACATAAATCCATGTTCAGTAAAATGAATATTTTTGGATCTGTGGATGATATATATTTCATGGTGAATTTCGATTGTCATATATATTTCTACTTTTAATGTCTTTGTGTGTGTGTGTGTTTGTGTATATATATATATATACTCTCCAGATTTTTCAAAATATGAAATATATGTGTCTTATACACACTTCCTAAATTCATTCATGTTCATGTATGTGGATTAATAATCAACTTTTCACAAGATTATTCTCAGAAATATTCATCCACCTTAAATACATATTTGTTTCTTAGTACTGAAAACTAACTTCAGTGAAAGGTTCCAAATAAATCCTAATATTTCTACATTAACTGACCTAGTTTAACATCAATGCAAGTAGATTCCTATGGGACATTATGTGTATTTTGAAGTTCATTATTATTCAACACTGGTACATTACTATTTCTTCAGTTAATGCACATCATAGGATATATATTTCATCCACTACTTAGCAAATTTATATGCATTTGTTTCACTTTCAATCACTTCCTGCTCCAGAAAACATGTATTTCCCTATGTTTCTTGACTGGTCTTTTCATGAGACTTTTTTCCAAGTATATTATTTTCGATTTTCATGATCAATTTTTAAGCAAAACTCACACACCCTTCATGATAAAACATAACCCTAAGATGACCATTAGATATATAACTGGTTGGAATGAATGATTGTGTATCATTATAACATTTCTTATATATTTTCAGATATCCATTTAATCCATTATTTAAGGTGGACCCAGTTATATTATTTATTCCCAGTATGGTTTATTCATGCATTATTGCTATATTCATAGGCAGAGGGTATACCTATTTGTACCCCAATACAAATTTATATGTCTTCAAAATATTGCTCCCGGAAATGGTGGAAGAAATACTGATGTCACGTGATATACATATACATTTTATCACAGAAATACTCTGGACACAAAAAGAAAAGGTCACACTTTCAATTGTACCAAAACCTAAATGGAAAGTGAGCATGGATTACTAAATACATTCATGTCCAGGTTGCCTAATGCTCTCAAATGTCAATTCTATTGGTGACTACATATTTGTTTTTTCCTAAGATTATATATTCAACCTCAAGCCTGTTGAAAATGTCTAATCCTATCACTCACTTTTTAGTTTGCTTGATTTCCTAATGTCTCCATTGATATCTGCTTTCTACATGTTTTCCCCAGTTCATTTTTGTGACTGACTCTTCACATGTGCTGACATTTACACTCACTCTCTAACAGAAACCCTATTGCTAAAGAACTTTTGGTCCAAATCCTATACTCACTCTTCATTTGAAAACTAACGACTACCTTCCTCATCCTACCGAATATCGCTTTTTGACTGAAAGTCTCTTCGACATTCAATCATCTAAGGTACAAGGTCCTATGCCATTGTATATTGATTTATCTTAGACATCTGTGCAGCACATAACTCAAAGCTAAGTATACCACTCAAGGGTCCAATTCCCTTCTGGGCTTCAAGTCTTTCCTAGATTACTGCTTTCATACTTATATTTCACCTATATACTTTTGTAAATATCGAAGTTTGCCAATACCATTATTCATCTCGCAGAATGATTCGTAACCCAAATCAAACATGTTATTAACCCTAAACATACACTGTTCCCTCAATATTACTTACAGAAGAGCAGGGACAGAGTTGGTCTTACAATATAGGAATGTAGGTGATCTTCCACCTGCTGATAACCTCAAAGAACCATGGAGAAATGATCCTTGGAGAAGATGTATGCAGCTATGTAAGACCTGAGAGAGCAATAGTAATCTTCCATGGCAAACAACCTGGTCAGGTTGAATTGATGGGTCTGAATCAGCCTCTCTCTTCTTATTGTAGAGAAGTTGGAACAAACCAGGCCTGTGTGGAGAGCTGTTCCAGGGTGCCTATGGTTGATATACCATTCTAACTTCTGAATGTGTCACAGGATGTTGGGGCAGCCTCCATCTCATGGGAACCTTGGAAGCAACTGTTAGGACAAAGTGGTTTTCAAGGCAGTGAACTCATTCAGTTCCTGAAGGAAGATACCTCTCCTCACTTCCTTGGTGATGGAATTCTCTGAACTTGGGATCCACGAAGCCAGGCACCCAGAGCCAGTCCCAGTCCCAGTCCCAGTGGGCTAACTTGTTTGCTTTTCCCAAAGACAGAGTCAGTCTTTCATGGTACCTACTGATGTGAGGATGGCCAAATGTCAGCAGAGCTCTGAAGAGGCATCTTCCCTGAGAAAGCAGGTAGTGGCTCACCACTGTCTCCTGACAACTTCACAGAGTTGGCCAAGGAGACCAGATCTGAGACAGGACAGGCCATTTCAGGGGAACATAAAATGGCCCACCAGTCAGAAGACTCTCTGGATAGTCATAGACCTACTTGGGGGAAGGAGGTGCCTTTGCCGTTGTGGGTGTGAGTTTGTGGTTTTTTTCTCATGTTCTGAGAATAGGTAGGAAAGGCGGGGTTTTTTTTGGTGTGGAGTGGACTGTTTCTAGTAAGTCCTTTGACATGGTGAGTGTTTCTATGTCTGTGTTTCCCACTGTATCCGTGGTTGTAGACATTAGAAAAGAGAATGCATCAATGGATTTGTTTTCTCTAATAGAAAGCTTCCCCACATTAATATTGCCCAATTGATTAATGGACTTCACCTTGCCTTATGGATGGGCAACAACTACTATCTTCTTAAGTTACTGTTTTCTTCGTGAATTCTGGCCACTCTACAGAATAGGCTCATGGTTTTGTGTCCCAGATATGTAACACCACAAGGTTCTGTGACATGGCCATGTACTGGATAGCTGAAGAGAATGAGAGCATCTCAGAAAACTCAGATATCAGTGTGACCAGTAAAGTCTCAGTGGAGAAACCCTGCTTTGGCCATTTCCTTACTTCTATTTCTATTACCCTGAATGTCAGGATGGTCTTTGCCTCAGGCCAACCCTTTGTGAAGCCTGAAGAAAACTGTTTCATATGGAGAAGAATGGGCTTCACCTGTGGCTCTTTGCTTAATTGCTTTGGAATGGGATGTGTCTGAATCAGTCTCTTGTCCTTGTGTGAGGTTGTGACTTAGATTCTCAGCACCCAATGGATCTAAATAAAGATCTCATGTGCTTCCCAAACCAAATGGCCAAAAGAGAAGTCGTTGTGGATGAATTTTTTTGCCTTCTTGTTTTAGGTTCCTGACCTCCATCAAGTGAGAATAGGGATCCTTTGGATTAAATGAGTCCTTCAAATCCCTGCAGAGGCTAGCCCATATGTGCTTGGGTTTTCTCATGACTCCAAATCACATAAAGAATCTATACCTCACAGCCAGTAGGCTTCAAATTGGAGAAGTGGAACACTTTAGCAGCAAGAATATTTGATCACTCCTGGTTCACAGGAGGAGTGTCCAGGCCACCATGATTTTAGGCAAAGGAAGGGCAAGTGAGCTTATTTTGGACACTTTCTTAGGCGGCGCCCCTCATAGAAACCTCCAGCCAGAGGTTATGATGAGTGTCTATATGGAAGAAGATGAGGGCCCTGTGGGAGTGTTTTGATTTTAATTGTGGTCATTTTTGTGGTGGTTGGAAGGAATGACTGGGTCCACCTAGGCTTGAACTCTTGTGTGATTCCCCTTAGAGACTGAGTTCTGGAACTGAACTCAGATAAGAATTGCAATGAATTGTGTTGGGATTTTAGGAGGCCATGCATGAGACTCACAATTGGAAACTGAGATCTAGGCCCAGGGTCTCTTTCCGCAAAACAATGGGAATCTCAGCCAGGATATCACATGATTTTATTCTGAAAGATTGGCAGCCATAGTTGAGAGTCAAAACACACATGGACCTCACATTGTAGACCTCAATGTGCCTGGCTTCATGTGACCTTTTGGCAACTCTTTGAGAAGCCTTGCCTGTGAGAGTTCTCCAGATCTTGCACTGAAATAAGCTTTCTCAACACTAAATGGTTCCTGAATGATTTGAAACCCACAGTGCCTCCAACTTCATTTTTGAAAAATGGCTAGATAAATACCATGATATTTTTGAAATTCCCATGACCAGGTGGCACTGGAGAAACTTTGGATGTCCTGTTGCTGACCATGTGTATACCAGAGAATGCCTTGTTTGACTGGATTTTATGAAAATGGTGTAGAACAGAGATGCCAGTAATTTGTATCCTGCTGAGTAGTGGGCCTAGATCAGTGGTGGGCAGGTGTGTGATAAAACACCAAGGTGGGGCCAAGTGGATTGGCCATTGGCTTCCAAATGGCTTGTGACTGACATAGTGCAGACATCAGACCCTTATATATAAAGGCATCTTTTAATATGGAGAGGTTTCAGGGCAATGTTCAGAATCAGTTTACTATGGTTATTGGGGCAAGCTATGTGGGATACAAGCCTGGTTGGTGCATTCTCCTGCAGACCCTGACCCACCACACGTGACAGAACTCCCTCAAGCCCTGGATCCTAGTAGAACTTCTTGTATTTGGTGACGCAAATACCAAATTCCCAGTGCAGCAACAAGAAACACCACGAAAAGTGGAGGATGAACAATTGTCTTCACAGTACACATGGGGAGACACTTAGCCTCCAGTGGCAACAGTTTACCTACAAAGAGAGAATTCAGCACTGCTGCCTCATGTTCATTGGAATACAAGAAACCATGTCTTCCAGGTCACATAGATGCAGACCCAGCTTCGATGGTCTCATTACAAAGGAAGTTAAAGCTCATGACAACAAAATATATTTCAAATGCCCAACCTCAGAGGCAGTTTCCCAAGAAGACTTAGGCCAGCAGAGCTCCATGTTTGTGGAGTGTTTACCCTGTCCTTTACTTTTGGAAACTCCTCTACCACCTCCAAGTTTGTGAACTCCTGAGCATATTCCATTCCAGATATGTATTCACAGATTTTCACACTTTTCTACTCTAATTGTGTCTTACTTGGGGCGAAGCTAATATCAAGGCATTGTTCTGGATGTGAGTGAGAAGATTTTTGTGTAGCACATATTTACATACACATTCGATTCATTTTCCAATTTTCTATTTGAAATACTGAAGCCCTGAAACTAACACATACCCTACTATACGCTGACTAATAATTCTAATATGATGGTGAAAAATAACCCAAACAGAATAGAAATACAAGCAGTTCAGAGGAGGCATGGTGTATTGTTACAATTGCCTTTTGCATAATATAGTGTAAGAGTTATAAATCTAGTCAATTTTTTTTTGAAATAGTTCTACATGTGTTTTTAAAATTAACAAATATGTGAATTCCTGTCTCCCTTTCTCTGTAGCGTATTCAGCACATGTATTTTTATATGCACATATAGAATCCTACCTTGTACCACACGTACATACTAGTGAGGTAACTGAATTGGCAGATGCAAATTGTGAGAAAGGATCACTCCTCCTAAACACTGTTGAAACTGAAAATTCCACCTATGGTTGAGCTTCCTAGTTGAATGAAATTATACATAAATCCATGTTCAGTAAAATGAATATTTTTGATCTCTGGATTATATATATTTCATGATGAATTTTGATTGGCATATATATTGCTACTTTTTTTCTTTTATTGATTGCTCAAAACATTACAAATCTCTTGACATATAATATTTCATACATTATATTCAAGTGACTTATGAACTCCCATTTTTACCCCAAATAGAGATTACAGAATCACATCAGTTACACATCCACATTTTTACATAATGCCCTATTAGTTACTGTTGTATTCTGCTACCTTTCCTATACTATACTATCTCACCTCCCCTCCCTTCCTATCTTCTCTCTTTCCCCCATCTACTGTAATTCATTTCTCTCCATGTTTATTTTCCCATTCCACTCACAACAATATGTAATTTTGTGTAACAGTGAGGGTCTCCCTCCATTACCATGCAATTTCCCTTTTCTCTCACTTACCCTTGCACCTCATGTCTCTGTTTAATGTTAATCTTTTCTTCCTGCTATTGCTCCCTGCTCTGATCTTAGTTGCTCCATTATATCAAAGAAGACATTTGGTATTTATTTTTTAGGGATTGGCTAGCTTCACTGAGCATAATCTGCTCTAGTGCCATCCATTTTCCTGCAAATTCCATGATTTTGTCATTTTTTAGTGCTGCGTAATACTCCATAGTGTATAAATGCCACATTTTTTTAATCCATTCTTCTATTGAAGGGCATCTGGGTTGGATCCACAGTGTAGCAATTGTGAATTGTGCTGCTATGAAAATCGATGTGGTAGTATCCCTGTAGTACACTCTTCTAAGGTCTTCAGGGAATAGTCCGAGAAGGGCAATAGCTGCGTCAAATTGTGGTTCCATTCACAGCTTTCCCAGGAATATCCATACTGCTTTCCAAATTAGCCACACCAGTTTACAGTCCCACCAGCAATGTACAAGTGTATCTTTTTCCCCACATCTTTGCCAGTACTTGTTGTTGTTTGACTTCATAATGGCTGCCAATCTTATTGGATTGAGATGGTATCTTAGGGTGGTTTTGATTTGCATTTCTCTGACTGCTAAAAATGGTGAGCATTTTTTCATGTACTTTTTGATTGATTGTATGTCCTCCTCTGAGAAGTGTCTGTTCAAGCCCTTGGCCCATTTGTTTATTTGGTTATTTGTTATCTTATTGTCTAATTTTTTGAGTTCTTTGTATATTCTTGATATTAGGGCTCTATCTGAACTGTGAGGAGTAAAAATTTGTTCCCATGATGTATGCTCCTTATTTACCTCTCTTATTCGTTCTCTTGCTAAGAAAAAACTTTTCAGTTTAAGTAGTCCCATTTGTTGATTCTTGTTTATTAACTCTTGTGCTATGGGTGTCCAATAAAGGAATTTGGAGCCCAACCCCATAATATGTAGATCGGAGCCACTTTTTCTTCTATCAGACGCAGAGTCTCTGATTTGATATCTAGCTCCTTGATCCACTATGAGTTTATTTTGTGCATGGCGAGAAAAAGGGATTCAGTTTCATTTTGTTGCATATGGATTTCCATTTTTCCCAACACCATTTGTTGAAGATGCTATATTGCCTCCATTGCTTGCTTTTAGCTCCTTTATCAAATATAAGATAGTTGTAGCTTTTTGGATTAGTCTCTGTGTCCTCCATTCTGTACCAATGTTCCACCCGCCTGTTTTGGTACCAGTACCATGCTGTTTTTGTTACTATTGCTCTGTAATATAGTTTGAAATCTGCTATCGCTATACCACCTGATTCACACTTCCTGCTTAGAATTGCTTTTGCTATTCTGGGGCTTTTTTTTTCCATATGAATTTCATGATTGCTTTACCTATTTCTACAAGAAATGCTGTTGGGATTTTGATTGGCATTGCATTAAACCTGTAGAGAAGTTTTGGTAATATCGCCATTTTGATGATGTTAGTTCTGCCTATCCATGAACAGGGTTTATTTTTCCATCTTCTAAGATCTTATTCTACTTCTTGTTTTAGGATTCTGTAGTTTGCATTGTATAAATCTTTCACCTCTTTTGTTAGGTTGATTCCCAATTATTTTATATTTTTGAGGATATTGTGAATGAATTGTTTTTCCTAATTTCTGTTTCAAAAGTTTTGTCGCTGATATACAGAAATGCCTTTGATTTATGCATGTTGATTTTATATCCTGCAACTTTGCTGAATTCATTTTTTAGTTCTAGTAGTTTTTGTAGACCCTTTTGGGTCTTCTATGAATAGAATGATGTCACCCGCAAATAGTGATAATTTACTTTCTTATTTTCCTATTTTTATGCCTTTTATTTCTTTCGTCTGTCTAATTGCTCTGGCCAGTGTTTCGAGAACTATATAGAATAGAAGTGGTGAGAGAGGGCATCCCTGTCTTGTTCCAGATTTTAGAAGGAATGCCTTCAATTTTTCTCCATTCATAATGATTCTAGCCTGAGGCTTAGCATAGATAGCTCTTACAATGTCGAGGGAAGTTCCTGTTATCCCTAGTTTTTCTAATGTTTTGCACATAAAGGGATGCTGTACTTTGTCGAATGCTTTTTTTGCTTCTATCGAGATTATCATATGGTTCTTATCTTTAAGTCTATTGATGTGGTGAATAGCCTTTATTGATTTCCGTATATTTAAACATCGTTGCATCCCAGGTATGAATCCGATTTGATCATGGTGCATAATTTTTTTGATGTGCCTTTGTATTCGATTCGCCAGAATTTTATTGAGGATTTTTGCATCTAGGTTCATCAGATATATTGGTCTGTAGTTTTCTTTCTTCGAGGTGTCTTTTTCTGACTTCAGAATCAGCGTGATGTTGGCCTCATAGAATAAATTTGGCAGAGCTCCCTCTTTTTCTATTTCCTGAAATAACTTGAAAAGTATTGGTATTAATTCTTCTTTAAAGGTTTTGTAAAACTCCGCTGTATACCCATCCAGTCCTGGGATTTTCTTGGTTGGTAGTCATTTGATTGCTTCTTCTGTTTTATCCATTGACTTTGGTCTGTTTAAATTGTGTGTACCCTCCTGACTCAGTCTGGGCAAATCATATGATTTAAGAAATTTATCGATGTCTTCACTATATCCTATTTTATTGGTATATAGGTTTTCCAAATAATTTCTAATTGTCTTCTGTATTTCTGAAGCATCTGTTGTAATATTGCCTTTTTCATCCCATATGTTAGTAATTTGAGTTCTCTCTCTTCTTCTCTTCATTAACATGGCTAAGGGTCTGTCAAACATCTTTATTTTTTCGAAGAACCACCTTTTAGTTTTGTTAATTTTTTCAATAGTTTCTTTTGTTTCAATTTCGTTGATTTCCGCTCTGATTTTAATTATTTCTTGCCTTCTGCTACATTTGCTGTTGTTTTGCTCTTCCTTTTCTAGGGCTTTGAGTTGAAGTGTGAGCTCATTTATTTGTTGGTTTTTCCTTTTTTTCAGGAATGACCTCTAGGTGATGAATTTCCCTCTTAAAAATGCTTTCATTGTGTCCCATAGATTCTGATATGTTGTGTCTGTATTTTCATTTATCTCTAAGAATTTTTTGATTTCCTCCTTTATGTCTTCTGTAACCCACTGATCATTCAGTAACATATTGTTCATTTTCCTTGTGATGTAGGATTTTTCCTTCCTTCTTTTATCATTGGTTACCAGGTTCATTCCATTATGATCAGAAAAAATTCATGGTATTATCTCCACCCCTTTATCTTTTCTGAGGGTTGTCCTATGGCATAATATAAGGTCTATTATTGAGAAGGATCCATGTGCTACTGAGAAAAAAGGATATCCACTTGATGATGGTTGATATATTCTATATATGTCAATTAAGTGTAGGTTATTGATTGTGATATTGAGTTCTATAGTTTCTTTATTCAACTTTTGTTTGGAGGATCTGTCCAATGGTGAGAGAGGTGTGTTGAAGTCACCCATAATTATTGTGTTGTGGTCTATTTCATTCTGGAACTTGAGGAGAATTTGTTTTTTGAATGTCGCAGCACCATTATTTGGTGCATAAATATTGATAATTCTTATGTATTATTGGTGAATGGTTCCATTTAACAGTATATAATGTCCTTTCTTATCCATTTTGATTAAATTAGTCTTAAAGTCAATTTTATTCGTTATGAGGATGGCCACCCCTGCGTGCTTATGAGGACCGTGTGCATGGTATATTTTTTCCCAAACTTGACCTTCAGCCTGTGTATGTCTTTTCCATTCAGATGTGTCTCCTGGAGGCAACATATTGTTGGATTCGTTTTTAATCCAAGTTACAAGCCTATGTCGCTTTATTGGAGAGTTTAAGCCATTAATATTTAGAGTTACAATTGATATATGGTTTGTACTGCCACCCATGTTTGATTATTCATCTTTTTTTTTAAATTTAGTTTGTTTCTCCATGATTAGCTTTTCCCCCGCCCTCTGTCATTACTGAGGCACTTCCCACTGATGGTTTTGGTTGTTGATTTTCATTTCTTCTTCTTGTATTGTTTTGCTCAAGATGCTTTGCAATGCTGGTTTTCTGGCTGCAAATTCTTTTAGCTTTTGTTTATCATGAAATATTTTTATTTTATTGTCATACCTGCAACTTAATTTTGCTGGATACAGAATTCTTGGTTGGCATCCATTGTCTTTCAGTGTTTGAAATACGTTGTTCCAGGATCTTTTTGCTTTCAGCAACTGTGATGAAAAATCCGTTCTCAACCTTATTGGTATACCCCTGAATGTGATCTGCATCCTTTCTCTTATAGCTTTTAATATTTTCTCTTTTTTCTGTATATTGGATATCTTCATAAAAATGTGTCTTGATGTTGGTCTACTGTGATTTTATGTGCTCGGTGTCCTGTAAGCATGTACAATTTGTATATCCGTTTCCTTTTATTTCTGGAAAGTTTTCTGTAATTATTTCATTCAGTAGTTTACTCATTTCCTTGGTTTGAATCTGTGTACCTACCCAGATGACTCATAAATTTGGTTTTTTAATGTTATCCCATATCTCTTGGATGTTTTACTCATGATTTCGTACCAGCCTTTCTGTGTTGGCTAGATTCTTTTCAAGATGATATATTTTTCTTCATTATCTGACATTCTGTCTACTACTTGCTAGACAGTGTTAGTGATACTCTCAATTGAGTTTTTAATTTGGTTTATCGTTTCCTTCATTTCTAGAATTATTGTTTAATTTTTTTTTTATAATCTCTATCTCCTGATAAAAATACTTAACTTCTTCTTTTATCTGTTTATGTAATTCATTTTCAATGTGTTCTTTCACTGTTTGGATTTGCTGTCTCGTATCCTCTTTAAGTTTCCATTCCATCTGTCTAAGGTATTCCTTGAGTTCTCTATATGACCATTTTTCTGATGACTATATGTCCTCCTGAATATTTAGGCTGTCCTTCATTGTTTGTACTTATTTTCTTCCTTGATTTTTTGTGCTGCTCATGTTACTTCTTGCTCTGACTGCTGAGTTACTGCTTACTCTTATAAATTAATTTGATGCTTGGGAGGAAAGATTTTAGAAGGAAAGGGAAGAAGTCACTAAAAAGAATGAGAGTAGGCAGGTAGAATTCAGGGAAGGGGGAATAAGAAAATTGAAAAGAAATGATAAGACAAAAGAAAAAAATAGAAAATAAAGAAAGAAAAAAAATTAAAAATAATGATCATTTAAAAAATTAAAATTAAAATTTAAAATAATAATAATAATAAAAGAAAAATATTAAGAAAATGAAAACATTTTAAAAAGTTAAAGTACAACAACAACAAAAAAATGAATTCACATAAAGAATCTAAACCCCACAGTCAGTAGGCCTCAAGTTGGAGATCAGAGCAGTATTAACGGCAGGCCTATTTGATCACTTCTGGTTCACAGGAAGGGTGTTCAGGCCACCCTGATTTTAGGCAAATGAGGGGCAAGGGAGCTTATTTTGGACACAGACGTGGGCTGTGTACCTTATGAAAACCTCCAGCCGGAGGTTATGATGAGTGTCTATATGGAAGAAGATGAGGGCCATGTGGGGGTGTTTTGGTTTTAATTGTGGACATTTGTATGGCAGTTGCAAGAGATGACTGGATCCACCTGGGCTTGAGCTCTGGTGAGATTCCACATAGAGACTGAGTTCTGGAACTGACCTCAGAGAAGTATTGCCATGAATTGTGTTGGGATTTTAGAAGGCCATGCATGAGATTCGCCCTTGAAAAGTGAGATCTAGGCCCAAGGTGGCTTTCCAGAGAGCCAAGGGGATCTCAGCCAGGATATCACATGATTTTATTCCGAAAGACTTGGCAGCCATAGTTGAGAGTCTTAAGACACATGGACCTCACATTGTAGACCTGAATGTGCCTGGCTTCATGTGACCTTTTGGCCACCCTTTGGGAAGCCTTGCCTCTGAGTGTTCTCCAGAGCTTTCATTGAAATGACCTTCCTCACCATTTAATGGTTAATGAATGAATTGAAACCCACAGTGCCTCCAACTTCATCCTTGAAAACTGGCTAGATAAAAACCATGAAATTTTTGAAATTCCTATGACTAGGTGTCACTGGAGAACCATTGGATGTCCTCTTGCTGATCATGAGTATAGAAGACATTGCCTTTATTGACTGGGTTTCAAGAAAATGGTGTGTAACAGAGATTCCAGTAAGTTGGAGCCTGCTGAGTAGTGTTCCTAGAGCCATGGTGGGCAGGTGTGTGGTAAAATATCTCTGGTGTGGCCATGTTTATCTCCCATTGGCTTCCAAATAGCTTGTGACTGACATTTTGCAGCCAGTAAACCCTTATATGTAAAAGCATCTTGTTATATGGAGAGGTTTCAGGGCAATGTTCAGGATCAGGTTGCTATAGTCAATGGGGCAAGCTATGTGGGATAGAAGCCTGGTTGGTGCATTCTCCTACAGAACCCGACCCACCACAACTGACAGAACTCCCTACAGCACTGTGTCCCAGTTGAACTCCTTTTATTTCATGAAGCAAATACCAAACTCCCAGTGCAACAGCAAGAAACACCACGAAAAGTGGAGGATGACCAAATGGCTTCACAGTCCACATTGGGAGACACTTAGCCCCCCATGGCCACAGTTTACCTACAAAAAAAAAATTCAGCACTGCTTCCTCATGTTCATTGGAAAATAAGAAACCATGTCATCCATGTCACATAGATGCAGACCCAGCTTTTATGGTCTCACTACAAAGGAAGCTAATGCTCCTGACAACAAAATATATTTCAAGTGCCCAACCTCAGAGGCAGTTTCTCCACATGTTATGCCGGCAGAGCTTCATGTTTGTGGAGTGTTTACACTGTCCCTTACTTTTGGAAACTCCTCTACCACCTCCAAATTTGTGAACTCCTGAACATTTTCCATTCCATTTATGTATTCACAGATTTTCTAACTCTTCTCCTCTTATTGTGTCTTACATGGGGCAAATGTAATGCCAAGGCATTATTCTGAATGAGAGTGGGAAGATTTTTATGTAGCACATATTTGCTTACACATTGGATACATTTTCCAATTTTCCATTTGAAATACTGAATCCCTGACACTAACAAATTCCTTTCTAGACTTTCACTTGTAATCCTAATATGATGGAGAAAAATAACCCAAACAAAATAGAAATACAAGAGGTTCACAGGAGGCATGGTGTATAGTTGGACTTGCCTTTCGTATGATAAATGGTAGGTGTTATTAATCTAGCCAATTTTAATTGAAATAGTTCTCCATGTGTTTTAAAAGTTAACAAATATGTGAATAATTGTCTCCCTTTCTCTGTAGCCTATTCAGCACATGTATTTTTTTATGCACATATAGAATTCTACCTGGTATCACACGTACATTTTGTGAGGTGGCTGACTTGGCAGATACAAATTGTGAGAAGAGATCACTCCTACTAAACGCTGTTCGAACTGAAAATTCAACATATGGGTCAGCTTTCTAGTTGAACAACATAAATCGATGTTCAGTAAAATGATTATTTTTGGATGTGTGGATGATATATATTTCATGGTGAATTTCAATTGGCATACATAATGCTACTTTTTAATGTTTGTGTGTGTGTGTGTATGTGTGTATATATATATATATATATATATATATATATATATATATATATTCACTCTCCAGATTTTTCAAAATACGAAATTTATTTGTCTTATTATACACTCCCTAAATTTATTCATATTCATATATGTGGATTTATAATCAACTTTTCACAAGTTTATTCTCAGAAATATTCATCAACCTGAAATACAGATTCGTTTCCTAGTACTGAATACTAACTTCAGGGGATCATATAATGGCGACAAAACGAGTGCATCAACCCCATGTACAGCGTCACTGTGCAGGAAAATGACAAGTTAGAACGGCTAAAACCTATTTTTTTAGGAATTTCCAGGAAAATTGGGGTGCTCGAAAACCTAGTGGAAGTATTTCCATCTCACGAGGATCAGCGACGGGGCTCAAACGTGAGTGATTTGTCCGCACGGAGTGTCATGCTGCTTATTCAGCAAATTGCCCTGCTGCTAGAGTCTGCGTCACATGCTGAGAAACAATGAGATACCAACACAAATATTCAGCAGTGTGGATTCTGTGGGCTCCTGCCAGCTGTGAAATCACTGGGCTCATTGCTGAATTCGGGGTTTGAGACAGGGGAAGGAAGCAGTCCAATTCAGTTTTCCACACCGGTCAGACCACAGAGAAAGCCAGGGGCCACCATCTTGGAGATCTGACGTCACCATTCCTGTTTTCGACTGATTGCAGCTCATTCAGCTATAGAACAGGTAATCTCAGGCTGCCATTCGCCTGTGTCTCGCAGACAAATTACTCAGGCCTGCTCCTATCAGAACATACAGCAAGCCCAGAGCGGCCAAATTCTGCTCCTGGAACTAATCAGGCCCAGGGCTAAAGAACCCGCGGAAACAGCTTCGCGGTCCAGGTCTTGCTGAATACTGTGGAGGTAAATACCTACCGAGCCTTCATAGGCAGTGGCAACAGGATTGAGACAGGGCTTGTGAGGTCCGGTCAGGACTCACCCGTTGCTTTGGTCACCCAGCAAAGGGAACGAAATGCTGCCATTCGCATGAGATACCAACATGGTAGAGATCTGATGTCATCACAAAGCGGCGGAGGAGATAACTTCATCGATACCAGCGGTGACAGAAACAGTTGGTCTCCTCATAAAGAAAGTGAGTCACAAACACCCGAGTCTCTCACTTTGTCATCAAGCCAGAGGTGCAGAGCAGAGCCGCTGCCCACGCCCGGCAGAGGCCCAGGGACCCGTAGGCGTTGTAGTCACGTCATCCCAATTGGAGTAGGGACAGAGCAGAGCCGGTGCCTGTGCCTGGAACAGGCCCATCGACTCGCAGGCGTGGTAGACACGGCACCCCAATTGGAGTAGTGGCAGAGCAGAGCCTTCTCCCACGCCCAGAACAAGCCCAGCGGCCCACCGGTGTGGTTGTCAGGTCACTCCAATAGCAGTAGGGGCAGAACAGAGCCAGTGCCCGTTCCCAGAACAGGCCCAGCGACCCGCCGGCGAGGTAGTCACGTCACCGCAATTGGAGTAGGGGCAGAGCAGAGCCTTCGCCCGTGCCCAGAACCAGCCCAGCGACCTGCTGGCATGCTAGTCACTACACCCCATTTGGAGTAGAGGCAGAGCAGATCCGCCCACTGTGCCCACAAAATGGGCAGACCTGCGACCGTTCAGCGAACAGGCCCAATTGGAGTAGAGGCAGAGCAGAGCCGCCTCCTTCGTCTGGAACAGGCCCAGCGACCTGCCAGCATGGTAGACACGTCATAACAATTGGAGTAAGGGCAGAGTAGAGCCACTGGCCGCTCCTATAAGATAGGTAGACCTGCAACCAACCAGCAGAACAGGCCTAGCAGCCCGTCAGCATGGTAGATAGATCCCCACAATTGGGGGAGCAGCACAGCTGCTCCCCGCTCCTGCAACTATACAAGAGCAATACAAATATATAGGGGTAGAATTTCAAAAACACAACAGTGTCACCAAGCAGAGAGAAATGCGAGCAGTATGAAAAGACAAGGAAAGAAAGGACCACAAGCAATGCAGGTGAACACAACTTTAGAAGAGGTAATAGCTGCATCACATGGAATGTCAGATAAAGAATTCAGGATACACATGCTTCAGATGATTTGGAGTCTCAAGGAAGACATTAGACAACAAAATCAGACAATGAAAGATCACTTCGACAATGAATTACATAAACAAATCCAAGAAGCAAAAGATCAACTATACAGGGAGATAGAGGTTGTAAAAACAAACAAACAGAAATCCTAGAATTGCAGGAAGCAATAAACCAACTTAAAAACTCAATTGAGAATACTACCAGCAGAGTAGAACACTTAGAACATAGAACATCAGACAATGAAGACAAAGTATTTCAACTTGAAAAGAACATAGACAGCTCAGCAAGACTGTTCAGAAACCATGAGCAGAATATCCAAGAAATATGGGATAACGTAAAGAGACCAAACTTAACAATCATTGGGATACAGGAAGGTATAGAGTTCCAAACCAAAGGAATGAGCAACCTATTCAATAAAATAATACGAGAAAACTTCCCAGACTTGATAAATGAAACAGAATCCCATGTCCTAGAAGCCTACAGGACGCCGAATGTGCAAAATCATAAGAGATCCACACCTAGACACATTATAATGAAGATGCCCAACATACAGAAAAAGGAGAAAATTTTAAAAGCTACAAGAGAAAGGAAGCAGATTACATTTAGTGGTAAACTAATCAGAATAACAGCTGATCTTTCAAAACAGACTCTGTAAGCTAGAAGACTCAGGAATAACATATTTCAAACACTGAAAGAAAATGGGTTCCAACCAAGAATTGTGTATCCAGCGAAATTAAGCTTCAGGATGGAAGATGAAATTAAAACCTTCCACGATAAACAAAAGTGAAAAGAATTTGCAGCGAGAAAACCATCTCTTCAAAACATCCTCGGCAAAACATTGCAGGAAGAGAAAATGGAAAATAAAATTGAAAACCAACAATGGAAGGTAGGACATTAAAGGGGGGAAATAATCAAAGAGGAAAACAAACCATGTTTAGTTACATAAATAAACAAATGTGGCTGGAAGAACAACCCATATCTCAATAATAACCTTCAATGTTAATGGCTTAAACTCACCAATTAAGACACACTGGCTAGTAGAGTTGATCACAAAACAAGACCCAACAATATGCTGCCTACAGGAGACACATTTGATAGGAAAATGCATACATAGACTGACGGTGAAAGTTTGGGAAAAAACATATCACTCATATGGACTTCGGAAACAAGAAGGAGAGTCCATTCTCATATCAAATAAAATAGATTTCAAGCCAAAGTTAATCAAAAGGGATAAAGAGAGACACTACATACTGCTCAAGGGAACCATACACCAACAAGACACAACAATCATAAATATATATGCCCCAAACAATGGTGCAGGTATGTTCATGAAACAAACTCTTCTCAAGTTCAAGAGTCTAATAGACCACAATACAAAAATCATTGGAGACTTCAACACACCTCTCTCACCACTAGACAGATCTTCCAAACAAAAGTTGAATAAGGAAACTATAGAACTCAATAACACAATTAATAACCTAGACTTATTTGACATATGTAGAATATAACACCCAACATCAAGCAGTTACATTTTTCCTCAGCAGCACATGGATCCTTCTAAAAAATAGATAATATATTATGCCACAGGGCAACTCTTAGACAATATAAAGGAGTACAGATAATACCATGCATCTTATCTGATCATAATGGAATGAAACTAAAAATCAATGATAAAAGAAGGAAGAAAAAATCATGCATCACTTGGAGAATGAACAATAGGTTACTGAGTGATCAATGGGTTATAGAAGACATCAAGGAAAAAATTAAAAAATTCTTAGAGATAAATGAAAACACAGACACAACATATCGGAATCTATGGGACACATTGAAAGCAGCTCTAAGAGGAAAATTCATTGCTTGGAGATAATTTCTTAAAAAAAGAAAAAACCAACAAATAAATGATCTCATACTTCATCTCAAAATTCTAGATAAAGAAGACAAAAGCAACAGCAAAACAAGTAGATGGCAAGAAATCATTAAAATCAAAGCTGAAGTTAATGAAATTGAAACAAAAGAAACAATTGAAAAAACTGACAAACCTAGTAGTTGGTTCTTTGAAAAAATAAATAAAATCGACAGACCCTTAGCCATGCTAATGAAGAGAAGAAGAGAGAGAACTCAAATTACTAGCATAAGGGATTAAAAAAGGAAATATTGCAACAGATATTTCAGAAATACAGAAGATAATCAGAAAGTAATTTGAATTCTTATACTCCAATAAAATAGAAGATAGTGAAGGCATCGATAAATTTATTAAGTCATATGATCTCCCATATTGAGTCAGGAGGATATAGACAACCTAAACAGACCAATATCAATTGAGGAAATAGAAGAAACCAACAAAAGACTACCAAATTAGAAAAGCCCAGGACCGTATAAGTATACAGCAGAGTTTTACAAAACCTTTAAATTGGAATTAATACCAAAATTTTTCAAGATATTTCAGAAAATAGAAAAAGAGGGAGATCTTCCAAATTCATTCTACGAGGCCAACATCACCCTGATTCTTACACCAGACAAAGACACTTCAAAGAAAGAAAACTACAGACCAATATCTCTAATGAACCTACATGAAAAAATCCTCAATAAAATTCTGGCGAATTGGATACAAAAACATATCAAAAAATTGTGAATCCTGATCAAGTAGGATTCATCCGTGTGATGCAAGGCTGGTTCAATATACGGAAATCAATAAATGTTATTCACGACATCAATAGACTTAAAAATAAGAACCATATGATCATCTCGATAGATGCATAAAAAGCATTTGACAAAGTACAGCATTCCTTTATGTTCAACACTCTAGAAAAACTAGTGATAAGAGGAACATACCTCAATATTGTAAAAGCAATCTATGCTAAGCTTCAGGCTAGCATCATTCTGAATGGAGTAAAATTGAAGGCATTCTCTCTAAAATCTGGAACAAGACAGGGATGCCCTCTCTCACCACTTCTGTTCAACATAGTTCTCGAAACACTGGCCAGAGCAATTAGACATATGAAAGAAATAAAAGGCATAAAAACAGGAAAAGAAGAACTTAAATTATCTCTATTGCAGATCACATGATTCTATATCTAGCTGTCCCAAAAGGGTCTACAAAGAAACTAATGGAACTAATAAATGAATTCAGCAAAGTGACAGGATATAAAATCAACACGCATAAAACAAAGGCATTCCTGTATATCAGCGACAAATCCTCTGAAATGGAAATGATGACAACAACTCCATGCACAATATCCTAAAAGAAAAATAATAATAATTAGGAATCAACCAAACAAAAGATGTGAAAGTCTTATACAATGGAAACTACAGAACCCTAAAGAGAGAAATAGAAGAAGATCTTAGAAGATGTAAAAATATATCCTGTTCATGGATAGGCAGAACTAACATCATCAAAACGGCAATATTACCAAAAGTTCTCTATAGGTTTAATACAATGCCAATCAAAATCCAAACGGCATTTCTTGTAGAAATAGAGAAAGCAATCATGAAATTCATATGGAAAAATAAAAGACCCAGAATAGCAAAAACAATGCTAAGCAGGAAGTGTGAATCATGCGGTATAGCGATACCAGACTTCAAACTATACTATAGAGCAATAGTAACAAAAATAGCATGCTATTGGTACCAAAACAGGCGGGTGGACCAATGGTACAGAATAGAGGACACAGAAACCAAGCCAGAAAACTAAAGTATCTTATATTTGATGGAGGGGCTAAAAGCATGCAATGGAGAAAGATAGCATCTTCAACAAATGGTGCTGGGAAAACTGGAAATCCATATGCCACAAAATGAAACTGAATCCCTTTCTTTTGCCATGCACAAAAGTTAACTCAAAATGGATCAAGGAGCTTGATATCAAATCAGAGACATGGCATCTGATAGAAGAAAAAGTTGGCTACGATCTACATACCGTGGGGTCGGGCTCCAAATTCCTCAATAGGACACCCATAGCACAAGAGTTAATAACTAGAATCAACAAATGGGACTTACTCAAACTAAAAAGTATTTTTTTCTCAGCAAAAGGAACAATAAGAGAGGTAAATAGGGAGCCCACATCCTCGGAACACATGTTTACTCCTCACACTTCAGATAGAGCCCTAATATTCAGAGTATACAGAAATTAGACAATAAGATAACAAATAACCCAATAAACAAATTGGCCAAGGACCAGAACAGACACTTCTCAGAAAAGGACATACAATCAATCAACAAGTACATGAAAAAAATGCTCACCATCTCCAGCAGTCAGAGAAATGCAAATCAAAACCACCATAAGATACCATCTCACTCCAGTAAGATTGGCAGCCATTATGAAGTCAAACAACAACAAGTGCTGGTGAGGATGTGGGGAAACAGGTACACTTGTACATTATTGGAGGCACTGCAAATTGGGGCAGCCAATTTTTAAAGCAGTATGGAGATTTCTTGGAAAACTGGGAATGGAACTACCATTTGACCCAGCTCTTCCACTTCTCGGTCTATTCCCTAAAGACCTTAAAAGAGCATGCTACAGAGACACTGCTACATCAATGTTCATAGAAGCACAATTCACAGTAGCAAGACTATGGAACCAACATATATGCCATTCACTAGAAGAATGGATAAAAAAAACTGTGGCATTTATACACACTGGAGTATTACTCAGCATTAAAAAATGACAAAATCATAGAATTTGCAGGAAAAGAGATGGCATTAGAGCAGATTATGCTAAGTGAAGCTAGCCAATCCGTAAAAAACAAATGCCAAATGCCTTCTTTGATATAAAGAGAGTAACTAAGAACAGAGTAGGGATGAAGAGCATGAGAAGAAGATTAAGATTAAATAGGGATGAGAGGTGGGAGAGAAAAAGAGAGAGAAGGGAAATTGCATGTAAATGGAAGGAGACCCTCAGGGTTATACAAAATTACATACAAGAGGAAGTGAGGGGAAAGGAAAAAATAATACAAAAAGGGAGAAATTTATTACAGTAGAGGGAGTAGAGAGAGAAGAGGGGAGGAGAGGGGAGGGGAGGTGGGATAGTAGAGGATAGGAAAGGCAGCAGAATACAATAGACACTAGTATGGCAATATGTAAATCAATGGATGTGTAACTGATGTGATTCTGCAATCTGTATAAGGGGTAAAAATGGGATTCATAACACACTTGAATCAAAGTTTGAAATATGATATATCAAGAACTATCTAATGTTTTGAACAACGATTAAAAAATTAAAAAAAAAAAGAAAACTAACTTCGGTGAATGAGGCACGCAAATCCTAATATTTCTACAGTAACTGACCAAGTTTAACATCAATACAAGTAGATTCCTATGGGACGTGATGTTTATTTTTACGTTAAGTTTTATTCAAAACTGGTACATTACTATTTCAACAGTTTATGCACATCATAGGATATATATTTCATAAACAATTTAGCAAAATTTATACGCATTTGTTTCACTTTCAATCACTTCCTGCTTCAAAACACACGTATTCCTCCATATTTCTTGACTGGTCTTTGCATTAGACTTCTTTCCGAACACATTATTTTCGATTTCCATAATCACTTTTGAAGCAAAACTCACACACTCTTCATGATAAACCAAAACATTAATAATAACATTAGATGTATAACTGGTTGGAATGAATTAATGTATATCAATATAAGGTTTATTGTATATTTTCAGATATCAATTCAATCCATTTTTTAAAGTTGTAACCAGTTATATTATTTATTCACAATATGGTCTATTCATGCTTTATCTCTATATTTATAGACACAGGGTACACCTCTTTGTACCCCCAATACTAATTTTAAGTCTTCAATATATTGCTCCCAGAAATGGTGGTAGAAATACTCATGTCACCTGATCTACATATACATTTTATCACAGTAATATTCTGGACAAAAAAATGTAAAGGTCACACTTATGATTGTACCAAAGCCTAAATGGAATGAGAACATGGATTACTAAAATCATCCATGTCCAGGTTGCCTAATGCTCTCAAATGTCAATCCTATTGGTTACTACATAATTGTTCTTCCTAAGATTATATATTCAAACTCAACCCTGGTGAAAATGTCTAATCCTATCACTTACTTAACACTTTGCCTGATTTCATAATGTCTCTATTGATATCAGCTTTTCTACATATTTTCCCAATTTCATCATAATGACTGACTCTTCATATGTGCTGACATTTACATTCACTCTCTAACTGAAAACCTATTGCTAAAGAATTTTCAGTCCAAATCCTACACTCACTCTTCTTCCTAAACCTACCAACAATCTTCCTAATCCTACCGACTATCCCTTTTGACTGGATGTTCTCTTCTACATTCAGTCATCCAAGGTACAAGGTCCTATGCCATTGTATATCGAATTATCTGAGACATCTTTGCAGAACATAATTCAAAACTAAGTATCCCAATCAAGGGCCCAATGCCCTTCTGAGCTTCAAATCATTCCTAGATTTCTTTTTTCATACTTATATTTCACCTCGATATTCTTGTAAATATTGCAGTTTCCCAATACCATTATTTATTGCACAGAATGATTCCTAACCCAAATAGAACCTGTTATTAACCTTAAACATACACTGTTCTGTCAATCTCATTTTACAGAAGAGCAGGGACAGAGTCGTTCTTACAATACAGGAAAGTAGGGGACATTCCACCTGCTGAGAACCTCAAAGGTCCATTCAGAAATGAAACCTGGAGAAGATGTAGGCAGGTATGAAGGACCTGAGAGAGCAAAAGCCATCTTCCATGGCAAACAACCTGGTCAGGATGAAGGGATATGTCTGAATCAGCCTCTCTCTTCTTATTGTAGAGAAGATGGACCAAACCAGGCCTGTGTGGAGAGCTGTTCCTGGGTGCCTATGGTTGATATACCATTCTACCTTGTGAAAGTGTCACAGGAAGTAGGGGCAGCCTCCATCTCATGGGACACTTGGAAGCAACTGTTAGGCCAAAGTGGTTGCCAAGGCAGTGACCTCATTCAGTTCCAAAGAAAGTGACATACCTCATTTCCTTGGTGATGGAACTCTCTGAACTTGGTATCCAAAAAGCCAGGCACCCAGAGGCAGCCCCAGTCCCAGTGGGCTCACTTGTTTGGATTTACCAAGGACCGAGTCATTCTTTCTTGGTACCTACTTATGTGAGGATGGCGAAACGCCAGGAGAGCTCTGAAGAGGGACCTTTCCACAGAAAGCAGGTAGTGGCTCACCCCTTTTTCCTGAAAACTTCACAGAGTTGGCCAAGGAAACCAGATCTGAGAGAGGACAGGCCATGTTCTGAGAATAGGTAGGAAATTTGGTTTGTTTGGTTTGGAGTGGATTGTTTCTAGTAAGTCGTTTGACCAGGCGAGTGTTTCTGTGTCTGTGTATCCCACTGTGTCCGTTTTTGCAGACATTAGAAAAGAGAATGCATTAATGGATGCGTCCAGTCTAGTATAAATCTTCTCATAATTCATCCTGCCCAATTTATGAATGGACTGCAGCTTGTCTTATCGAGAGGCAACACCTTCTATCTTGCTAAGTTCCTGTTTTCTTCCTGAATTCTGGCTACTCTCCAGAATAGGCTCATGGTTTTGTTTCCAAGATATGTACCACTCCAAGCTCTGTGACATGGCCATGTACTGGATAGCTGAAGAGAATGGCCAGGATTTCAGAAAACTCAGGTATCAGTGTGAAAAGGGAGTCTCAATGGAGAAACCCTGCTTTGGGCCTTTTGCTTACCTATTGTTCTGTTGCACTGAATGTCAGGAAAGTCTTTGGCTCAGGCCACCCCTTTGTGAAGCCTGAAGAAAAGAGTTTTCAAATGGAAATGAATGGGCATCACCTGTGGCTCTTTGCTTAATTGCTTTGGAAAGGGATGTGGCTGAATTAGCCTCTTGGCCTTGTGTGTGGCTGTGACTTACATTCTCAACACCTGATGGATCTAAAAAATGATCCCATGTGTGCATCCAAAACCATAATGGCAAAAAGATCAGTCATTGTGGATGAAGTCTCTTGCCTTCCTCTGTTAGGTTCCTGACCTCTGTCAAGTGAGAAAATGGATTCTTTGGGTCAAATGAGTTCTTCAAAGCCCTGCAGAGGTGCTTGGGGTTTCGCATGACTCCAAATCACATAAAGAATCTATACCTGAAAATCAGTAGGCCTCAAATTGGAGAAACAGAGAATTACTAATGACAGGCTTATTTGATCACTCCTGGTTCACAGGAAGGGTGTCCACGCCACCCTGACTTTAGGCAAATGAGGAGCAAGTGAGCTTATTTTGGACACTGTCTTGGGCTTCACCCCTCATGGAAATCTTCAGCCAGACATTACGATGAATGACAACATGTAAGAAGATGAGGGACATGTGAGAGTGTTTTTGTTTTAATTTTGGTCATTTGTGTGGCGGTTGGAAGAAATGACTGGGTCCACCTGGGCTTGAACTCTGGTGTGATTCTTCTTAGAGACTGAGTTGTGGAACTGACCTCAAAGAAGTATTGCCATGAATTTTGTTGGGATTTTAGGAGGCCACACATGAGAGTCACCCTTGGAACTGAGATCTAGGCCCAGGGTTGCTTTCCACAGAACACTGGGAATCTTTGCCAGGATATCACATGATTTTATTCTGAAAAACTTGGCAGCAATATTTGAGAGTGAAAACACATATGGACCTCACATTGTAGACTTCAATGGGCCTGGCTTAATGTGACCTTTTGGCCACTCTTTGGGAAGCCTTGCCTGTGAGAGTTCTCCAGAGCTCTCATTGAAATGAGCTTCCTCAACATTTAATGGTTCCTGAAAGAATTGAAACCCACAGTGCCTCCAACTTCATCCGTGAAAAATGGCTAGATAAATACCATGAAATTTTTGAAATTCCCATGACCAGGTGGCACGGGAGAACCTTTGGATGTCCTGTTGCTGATCATGAGTTTACCAGACAGTGCCTTGATTGACTGGGTTTCATGAAAATGGTGTAGAACAGAAATGCCAGTAAGTTGGAGCCTGCTGAGTAGTGGGTCTAGAGCAGTGGTGGGCACGTGTGTAATAAAACATCAGTGGTAGGGCCATGAGGATCTACAATTGGATTCCAAATGGCTTGTGACTGACATGGTGCAGCTAGCAGACCCTTATATGTAAAGTCATCTGGTTATATGGAGAGTTTTCAGGGTAATGTTCAGAATCAGGTTAATATCGACAAGAGAGCAATGGGGCAAGCAATGAGGGATAGAAGCCTGGTTGGTGCATTCTCCAATAGACACTGATGCACCACACGTGACAGAACTCCCTCCAGCACTGTGTCCCAGTTGAACTCCTTGTATTTTGTGAAGCAAATACCAAACTCCCAGTGCAGCTGCAAAAACTCCACAAAATTGGAGGATGACCAAATGTCTTCACAGTCCACACGGGGAGACACTTAGTCCCCAGTGGCCATACTTTACCTACAAAGAGAGGATTCACCAGTGCTGTCTCATGTTCATTGGAAAATAAAAAACCATGTCCTCCTGGTCACATAGATGCAGACCCAGCTTTGATGGTCTCACTACAAAGGAAGCCAAATCTCCTGAAAACAACATATACTTCATGTGCCCAACCTCAGAGGCAGTTTCTCACAAAGTTTTTAGGCCAGCAGAACTCCATGTTTGTGGAGTGTTTACCCTGTCCCTTACTTTTGAAAACTCCTCTGCCACCTCCAAGCTTGTGAACTCCTGAGCATTTTCCATTCCAGATATATATTCACTGATTTTCTAACTCTTCTCATCTAATTGTGTCTTACTTGGGGCGAAGGTAATATCAAGTCATTGTTCTGGATGAGAGTGGGAGGATATTTTTGCAGCACATATTTGCATACACACTGGGTTCATTTTCCAAATTTCTTTTTGAAATACTGAATCCCTGACACTAACCCATACCTACTAGACTCAGACTATTCATCCTAATAAAATGGAGGAAAAAAACCCAAACCGAATAGAAATACAAGAAGTTCAGAGGAGGCATGTTGGATAGTTGGACTTGCCTTTTGCATTATATAAGGTAGGAGATATAAATCTAGTCATATTTTAATTGAAATACTCTCCATGTGTTTTTAAAGTAAACAAATATGTGAATTCTTTTTTCCGTTTCTCTCTAGCCTATTCACACATGTATATTTATATGCACATATAGAATCTTACCAGGTATCACAAGTACATTTTTGTGAGGTGGCTGACTTGGCAGATACAAATTGAGAGAAGACATCACTCCTCCTAAAGACTGTTGGAACTGAAAATTCAACCTATAGGGGAGCTTCCTAGTAGAACAACATTATACACAAATTTAGGTTCCATAAAATAAATACTTTTGCATCTGTGGATGATAAATATTTAATGGTGAAATTCGATTGGCATATATATTGCTACTTCTTTATGTATGTGTGGTTATTTTGTGTGTGTATGTGTGTTTGTGTATATATATATATATATATATATATATATATATATATATATATATATACACTCTCCAGATATTTCAAAATATGAAATATATGTGTATTATATACACTCTCTAAATTCATTCATGTTCATGTATGTGGATTTATAACCAACTTTCACAGTATTATTCTCAGAAATATTCATCTACCTGAAATACATATTTGTTTCCTAGTAATGAAAATTAACTTCAGGGAATGGTGCATACAAATCCTAATAATTCTACAGTAACAGACCCAGTCTAACATCAATACAAGTAGATTCCTATGGGACATGATATGTAATTTGACGTTCATTTGTATTCACCACTGGTACATTATTATTTCTTCAATTTTTACACATCATAGGATATACATTTAATCCACAAGTTCTCAAATTTATAGGAATTTGTTTCAACTTTAATGATTTCCTGCTTCAGAACATATGTATTGTCAGGGTGTCTTGACTGGTCTTTTCATGAGGCTTCTTTCCAACCACATTATTTTCTATTTCCATAATCACTTTTGAAGCAAAACTCACACACTCTTCATGATAAACCAAAACACTAATATTACCATTAGATGAATAACTGGTTGGAATGAATTAATGTATATCAATATAAGGTTTATTGTATATTTTCAGATATCAATTCAATCCATTTTTTAAAGTTGTAACCAGTTATATTATTTATTCACAGTATGGTCTATTCATGCTTTATCTCTATGTTTATAGACACAGGGTACACCTCTTTGTACCCCCAATACTAATTTTACGTCTTCAATATATTGCTCCCAGAAATGGTGGTAGAAATACTCATGTCACCTGATCTACATATACGTTTTATCACAGTAATATTCTGGACAAAAAATGTAAAGGTCACACTTATGATTGTACCAAAGCCTAAATGGAAAGAGAACATGGATTACTAAAATCATCCATGACCAGGTTGCCTAATGCTCTCAATTGTCAATCCTATTGGTTACTACATAATTATTCTTCCTAAGATTATATATTCAAACTCAACTCTGGTGAAAATGTCTAATCCTATCACTCACTTAATACTTTGCCTGATTTCATAATGTCTCTATTGATATCAGCTTTTCTACATATTTTCCCCAGTTCATCATAGTGACTGACTCTTCATATGTGCTGACATTTACATTCACTCTCTAACGAAACCCTATTGCTAAACAACATTTGGTCCAAATCCTATACTCACTCTTCTTCCTAAACCTACCGACTATCTTCCTAATCTTACCGACTATCCCTTTTTTACTGAATGTTCTCTTCTACATTCAATCATCCAAGGTACAAGGTCGTATGCCATTGTATTTCAAATTATCTGAGACACCTTTGCAGAACATAATTCAAAGCTAGTTATCCCAATCAAGGGCCCAATGACTTCTGGGCTTCATTCGTACCTAGATTTCTGTTTTCATACTTGTATTTCACCTCTATATAATTTGAATTATCACAGCTTCCAATACCATTATTCATCCAGCAGAATGACTCCTAAACCAATTCAAACATGTTATTAACCATAACCATACACTGTTCCCTCAATCTAACTTTACAGAAGAGAAGAGACAGAGTTGGCCTTACAATATAGGAATGTAGGGGATCTTCCACCTGCTGAGAAACTCAAAGATCCATGCAGAAATGATCTTTGGAGAACATTAGGGAGCTATGAAGGACCAGAGAAAGCAAAAGTCAATTTCCATGGCAAACAACCAGGTCAGCATGAAGGGTTGTGTCTGAATCAGCCTCTCTCCTCTTAATGTAGAGAAGATGCACCAAACCAGGCCTGTGTCGAGAGCTGTTCCCGGGTGCCTATGGTTGATATACCATTCTAACTTGAGAAAGTGTCACAGGAAGTAGGGGCAGCCTCCATCTCATGGGACCTTTGGAAACAACTGTTAGGACAAAGTGGTTCCAAAGCTGTGACCTCTTTCAATTCCTGAAAGAAGTGACCTCACCTCACTTCCTTGGTGATGGAACTCTGATCTTGGGATCCAGGAATTCAGGAACAAAAGACAGTCCCAGTTACAGTCCCAGTGGTCTCATTTGTTTGGATTCACCAAGGACAGAGTCAGTGTTTCTTGGTACCTACTTTTGTGAGGATGGCCAAATGGCAGGAAATCTCTGAAGAGGGGCCTTTCATGAGAAAGCAGATAGTGGCTCACAGCTGGCTCCTGACAATTTCATAGAGTTGGCCAAGGAGTCCAAATCTGAGACAGAAGTGGCCATTTCGGGGGAACATAGTATGGCCCATAAGTCAGAGGTCACTCCCTATAGTCACAGACCTACTTGGCGGAAGGAGGTGCCTTTGTGGGTGTGGATGTGTTTTTGTGGTTTTGTTTCATGTTCTGAGAATAGGCAGGGAACACGGTTTGTTTGGTTTGGAGTGAACTGTTTCTAGTAAGTCGTTTGGCAAGGCGAGTGTTTCTGTGTCTGCGTATCCCACTGTTATCCGTGGTTGTAGACATTAGAAAAGATATTGGATTAATGGATGTGTCCTGTCTAGTAGAAAGCTTCCCAGAATTCATCCTGCACAATTTATGAATGGACTGCGGCTTGCCGTATCAATGGGCTACACCTGCTATCTTCCTAAGTTCCTGTTTTCTTCCTGAATTCTGGCCACTCTCCAGAATTGGCTCATGATTTTTTGTGCAAGATAAATACCACCTCCAAGCTCTGTGACATGGCCATGTACTGGATAGCTGAAGGGAATGGCGAGCATCGCAGAAAACTCAGAAATCACTGTGACCATTAAAGTCTCAGTGGAGAAACCCTGCTTTGGGCCTTTTGGTTACCTATTGTTCTGTTGCCCTGAATGTCAGGAAGGTCTTTGCCTTAGCCCACCCCTTTGTGAAGAAAACAGTTTTCAAATGGAAATGAATAGGCATCACCTGTGGCTCTTTACTTAATTGCTTTGAAAAGGATGTGTCTCATTCAGACCATTGGCCCTGTGTGAGGCTGTTGCTTAGTTTCTCATCACCTGATGGATCTAAAGAAAGATTCCATGTGTACATCCAAAACCAAAATGGCAAAAAGAGCAGTCATTGTGGATAAAGTCTCTCGCCTTCCTCTGTAAGGTTCCTGTCGTCCATGAAGTGAAAATAGGGATCCTTTGTGTCAAATGAGTTTCTCAAAGCCCTGCAGATTCTATCCCATAGGTGCTTGGGTTTTCTCATGACTCCAATTCACATAAAGAATCTAAAACCCACAGTCAGTTATTCTCAAATTGGAGAAGCGGAGCAGTATTAATGGCAGGCCTATTTGATCACTTCTGGTTCAAAGGAAGGGTGTACAGGCAACCCTGACTTTATTCAAAATGAGGGGCAAGGGAGATTATTTTTGACACTGTCTTGGGCGGAGCCCATTATGGAAATCTCTAGCCAGAATTAATGATGAGTGTCTATATGGAAGAAGATGTGGGTCATGTGGGAGTGTTTTGGTTTTAATTGTGGTCATTTGTGTGGCAGTTGGAAGTGATGACTGGGTCTACCTTGGCTTGAACTCTGGTGTGATTCCCCTTAGAGACTGAGTTGTGGTACTGACCTCAGAGAAGTATTGCCATGAATTGAGTTGGGATTTTAGGAGGCCACGCATGAGATTCACCCTTGAAAACTGAGATCTAGGCCCAGGTTGGCTTTGCACAGAGCACTGGGAATCTCAGCCAGGGTATCACGTAATTTTATTCTGAAAGACTTGGCAGCCATAGTTGAGAGTCAAAACACACATGGACCTCACATTGTAGACCTCAATGCGCCTAGCTTCATGTGATCATTGGCCACTCTTTGGGAAGTCTTCCTAATGAGAGTTCTCCAGAGCTTTCTTTGAAATGAGCTTCCTCACCATTTAATGGTTCCTAAATGAAGTGAAACCCACATTGCCTTCAACTTCATCATTGAAAAATGGCTAGATAAATACCATGAAATATTTTTAAAATTTCCATTACCAGGTGGCACCGGTGAACCTTTGGATATCCTGTTGCTGACTATGAGTATACCAGACAGTGCCTGATGGACTGGGTTTCAAGAAAATGGTGTAGAGCAGAGATGCCAGTAATTTGGAGCCTGCTGAGTAGTGGGCGTAGAGCTGTGGTCGGCAGGTGTGTGATAAATCATCTGTGGTGCGGCCATGTGAATCTGCCATTGGCTTCCAAATTGCTTGTGACTGACATGGTGCATCGAGCAGACCCTTATATGTAAAGACAAATTGTTATTTGGAGAGGTTTCAAGGCAATGTTCAGAATCAGGTTGCTATGGTCAAGAGGCAAGCTATTTGGGATAGAACCATGGTGGGTGCATTATCCTGCAGACCCTGTCCCACCACACATGAGAAACTCCCTCCACCACTTTGTCCCAGTTGAACTCCTTGTATATTGTGAAGCAAATACCAAACTCCCAGTGCAGCAGCAAGAAACACCACAAAATGTGGAGGATGACCAAATGGCTTCACAGTCTACACGGGGAGACACTTTGCCCCCAGTGACCACAGTTTACCTACAAAGATTGAATTCAGCACTGCTGACTCATGTTCATTGGAACATAAGAAACCATGTCCTCCAGGTCACATAGATGCAGATCCAGCTTTGATGCTCTCATTACAAAGGAATCTAAAGCTCCTGACAACAACATATATTTCAAGTGCCCAACCTCAGAGGCAGTTTCTGAAGAAGTCTTTAGGCCAGAAGAGCTCCATGTTTGTGGAGTGTTTACCCTGTCCCTTACTTTAGGAAACTACTCTACCACCTCCAAGGTTGTGAACTTTTGAGCATATTAAATTCCAGATATGTATTCTCAGATTTTCTAACTCTTCTTCTCTAATGATGTATTACTTGGGGCGAGGGTAATGTCAAGGCATTGTTCTGGTTGAGAGTGAAATATTTCTCCATGTGTTTTTTTTCAATTATTTTATTTCATATTATTATTTTATTTTTAATTGGTTGTTCAAAACATTACAAAGCTCTTGACATATCATATTTCATACATTAGATTCAAATGGGTTATGAACTCCCATTTTTATCCCAAATACGGTTTGCAGAATCACATCGATTACACATCCACATTTTTCTAATGCCCTATTAGTAACTGTTGTATTCTGCTAACTTTTCTATCTTCTACTATCGCCTCTACCCTCCAATCTTCTCTATCTACCCCATCTACTGTAATACATTTATCTCCTTGTTTATTTTCACATTCCCCTCACAACCTCTTATATGTAATTTTGTGTAACAATGAGGGTCTCCCTCCATTACCATGCAATTTCCTTTATCTCTCTCTTTCCACCCCCACCTCATGTTTCTGTTTAATGTTAATCTTTTCTTCCTGCTCTTCCTCCCTGCTCTGTTGTTAGTTGCTCTCATTATATCAAAGAAGACATTTGGTATTTGTTTTTTAGGGTTTGGCTAGCTTCACTAAGCATAATCTGCTCTAGTGCCATCCATTTCCCTGCAAATTCAATGATTTTGTCATTTTTTAATGTTGTGTAATACTCAATGGTGTATAAATGCCACATTTTTTTATTTTTTATTTTTTATTTTTTATTTTTATTTTTTTTTTAATTTTTTTCATCTTTCATACATTTGATTCATGTGAGTTATGCTTTTCCTTTTTTACCCCAAATACAAATTGCAGAATCACATCAGTAATACATTCACAATGTTTACATAATGCCATATTAGTGACTGTTGTATTCTGCTGTCTTTCCTATCCCCTACTATCCCCCCTCCTCTCCCCTCCCATCTTCCTCCTCTACCTCATCTGTTGTTGTTCCATTCTCTCCCCCCCTTTCCCCTCACAACCTAATATATGTGATTTTGTATAACGATGTGGTTTTCCTTCCATTTCCAGGCAATTTTCCTTCCCTCTCCCTTTCCCTCCCTTCATTCGTCTCAGTTTAATGTTAATCTTTTCCTCATGCTCTTTCCCCCTGTTCAGTTCTTAGTTGCTCTCCTTAAATCAAAGAAGACATTTGCCATTTGTTTTTTAAGGATTGGCTAGCTTCACTTAGCATAATCTGCTCTAATGCCATCCATTTCCCTGCAAATTCCATGATTTTGTCATTTTTTAGTGCTGCATAATACTCCATTGTGTATAGATGCCACATTTTTTTTATCCATTCATCTATTGAAAGGCATTTAGGTTGGTTCCACAGTCTAGTTATTGTTAATTGTGCTGCTATGATCATTGATGTGGCAGTATCCCTATAGTATGCTCTTTTAAGGTCCTCAGGGAATAGTCCGAGGAGGGCGATAGCTGGGTCTAATGGTGGTTCCATTCCCAGCTTTCCCAGGAATCTCCATACTGCTTTCCATACTCGCTGCACCAATTTGCAGTCCCACCAGCAATGTACAAGTGTACCCTTTTCCCCACAACCTTGCCAGCACTTATTGTTGTTTGACTTTCTAATGGCTGCCAGTCTTACTGGAGTGAGATGGTATCTTAGGGTGGTTTTGATTTGCATTTCTCTGACTGCTAGAGATGGTGAGCATTTTTTCATGTACTTATTGATTGATTGTATGTCCTCTACTGAGAAGTGTCTGTTCAGGTCCTTGGTCCTTTTGTTGATTGGGTTATTTGTTATCTTATTGTTTAATTTTTGAGTTCTTTGTATATTCTGGAAATTAGGGCTCTATCTGAAGTGTGAGGAGTAAAAATTTGTTCCCATGATTTAGGCTCCCTATTTACCTCTCTCATTTTTTATCCTGCTGAGAAAAAACTTTTTAGTTTAAGTAAGTCCCATTTGATGATTCTTGTTATTCACTCTTCTGCTATGGGTGTCCTGTTAAGGAATTTGGAGCCCGACCCCACATTATGTAGATTGGAGCCAAGTTATTCTTCTATCAGATGCAGAGTCTCTGATTTGATATCTAGCTCCTTGATCCACTTTGAGTTAACTTTTGTGCATGGCGAGAGGAGGGGATTCAGTTTCATTTGTTGCATATGGATTTCCATTTTTCCCAACACCATTTGTTGAAGATGCTATATTTCCTCCATTGCATGCTTTTAGCTCCTTTATCATATAACATAGTTGTAGCTTTGTGGATTAGTCTTTGTGTCCTCTATTCTGTACCATTGTTCCCCCCACATGTTTTGGTACCAGTGGCATGCTGTTTTTGTTACTATTACTCTGTAGTTTAGTTTAAAGTCTGGTATCTCTATACCGCCTGATTCACACTTCCTGCTAGAATTGCTTTTGCTATTCTGGGTCTTATATTTTTCCATATGAACTCCATGATTGCTTTATCTATTTCTACAAGAAATGCCTTTGGGATTTTGATTGGCATTGCATTAAACCTATAGAAAACTTTTGGTAATTTCGCAATTTTGATGATGTTAGTTCTGCCTATTCATTAACAGGGTATATTTTTCCATCTTCTAAGATCTTCTTCTACTTCTCTTTTTAGGGTCCTGTAGTTTTCATTGTATAAGTCTTTCACCTTTTTTGTTAGGTTGATTTTCAAGTATTTTATTTTTTTGAGGATATTGTGAATGGACTGTTTTTCCTCATTTCCGTTTCAGAAGTTTTGTCACTGATATACAGAAATGCCTTTGATTTATGTGTTTTGATTGTATATCCTGCCACTTTGCTGAATTCATTTATTAGTTTTAGTTGTTTTTTTTGTAGACCCTTTTGGGTCTTCTATGTATAGAATCATGTCCCCAGCAAATAGTGAAAATTTACTTTCTTATTTTCCTATTTTTATGCCTTTGATTTCTTTCATCTGTCTAATTGCTCTGGCCAGTGTTTCGAGAACTATATAGAATAGAAGTGGTGATAGAGGGCATCCCTGTCTTGGTCCAGATTTTAGAGGGAATGCCTTTAATTTTTCTCCATTCAGAATGATGCTAGCCTGAGGCTTAGCATAGATAGCTTTTACAATGTCGAGGTAAGTTCCTGTTATCCCTAGTTTTTCTAATGTTTTGAACATAAAGGGATGCTCTTCTTTGTTGAATGATTTTTCTGCATCTATCGAGATGATCATATGGTTCTTATCTTTAAGTCCATTGATGTTGTGAATAACATTTATTGATTTCCGTATATTGAACCGTCCTTGCATCACATGGATGAATCCTACCTTATCATGGTGCACAATTTTTTTGATGTGTCTTTGTATTCGATTCGCCAGAATTTAATTGAGGATTTTTGCATCTTGGTTGGTCAGATATATTGGTCTGCAGTTCTCTTTCTTTGAGGTGTCTTTTTCTGGATTTGGAATTAGGGTGATGTTGTCCTCATAGAATGAATTTGGCATAGCTCCCTCTGTTTCTATTTCCTGAAATAACTTGAAAAGTATTGGTATTAATTCTCCTTTAAATGTTTTGTAAAACTCCGCTTTATTGCCATCCATTCCTGGGCTTTTCTTGGTTGGTAGTCTTTTGATTGCTTCTTCTATTCCATCCATCGATATCGGTCGGTTTAAATTGTGTGTATCCTCCTGACTCAGTCCGAGCAAATCATATGACTTAAGAAATTTACCGATGTCTTCACTATTTTCTATTTTATTGGAATATAGGTTCTCAAAATAATTTCTAATTGTCTTCTGTATTTCTGTAGCATCTGTTGTGATATTGCCTTTTTCATCCCATATGTTAGTAATTTGAGTTCTCTCTTTTCTTCTCGTCTTTAGCATGGCTAAGGGTCTGTTGATCTTATTTATTTTTTCGAAGAACCAACTTTTAGTTTTGTTAATTTTTTCAATAGTTTCTTTTGTTTCAATTTCGTTGATTTCTTCTCTGATTTTAATTATTTCTTGCCTTCTGCTACATTTGCTATTGTTTTGCTCTTCCTTTTCTAGGGCTTTGAGATGAAGTGTGAGCTCATTTATTTGTTGGTTTTTTCTTTTTTTCAGGAATGACCTCCAGGTGATGAATTTCCCTCTTAAAACTGCTTTCATTGTGTCCCATAGATTCCGATATGTTGTGTCTGTAATTTCATTTATCTCTAAGAATTTTTTGATTTCCTCTTATATGTGTTCTGTAACCAATTGATCATTCTCTAACATATTGTTCATTTTCCATGTGATGTAGAATTTTCCCTTCCTTCTTTTATCATTGATTTCCAGTTTCATTCCATTATGATCAGATAAAATGCATGGTATTATCTCCACACCTTTATATTTACTGAGGGTTGCCCTATGGCATAATATATGGTCTATTTTTGAGAAGGATCCATGTGCTGCTGAGAAAAAAGTACATCCACTTGATGATGGTTGACATATTCTATATATGTCAGTTACATCTTGGTTATTGATTGTGATATTGAGTTCTATACTTTCTTTATTCAACTTTTGTTTGGAGGATATTTCAAATGGAGAGAGATGTGTGTTGAAGTCACCCAAAATGATTGTGTTGTGGTCTATTTGATTCTTGAACTTGAGGAGAATTTGTTTTATGAACATTGTAGCACCATTATTTGGTGCGTAAATATTGATAATTGTTATGTCTTGTTGTTGAATGGTTCCTTTTAACAGTATATAATGTCCTTCCTTATCCCTTTTGATTAACTTAGTCTTGAAGTCGATTTTATTCAATATGAGGATGTCCGCCACTGCTTGCTTACGAGGATCGTGTTCATGGTGTATTTTTTCCCAACCTTTCACCTTCATCCTGTGTGTCTTTTCATTTCAGATGTGTCTCCTGGAGGCAACATATTGTTGGATTTGTTTATTTAATCCAAGTTACCAGCCTATGTCGCTTTATTGGAGAGTTTAAGCCATTAACATTTAGAGTTACTATTGATGTATGGTTTGTACTGCCAGCCATGTTTGATTACTTACCTTTTTTTTTAATTTAGTTTGTTTCTCCATGATTAGCTTTCACCCCGCCTCTGTCATTACCAAGGTACTTCTCACTGATGGTTTTGGTTGTTGATTTTCATTTCTCCCTTGTGTAGTGTTTTGCTCAAGGCGCTTTGCAATGCTGGTTTTCTGGCTGCAAATTCTTTTAGCTTTTGTTTATCATGAAAGATTTTTATTTCGTTGTCGGACCTGAAGCTTCATTTTGCTGGATACAGAATTCTTGGTTGGCATCCATTGTCTTTCAGTGTTTGAAATACGTTTTTCCAGGATCTTCTCGCTTTCAGCGTCTGTGATGAAATATCCGTTGTTAACCTTATTGGTTTACCACTGAATGTAATCTGCCTCCATTCTCTTGTAGCTTTTATTATTTTCTCTTTGTTCTGTATATTGGATATCTTTATAACAATGTGTCTTGGCATTGGTCTACTGTGATTTTGTGTGCTTGGTGTCCTGTATGCATCTGTAATTTGTATATCCGTTTCCTCTTTTATTTCTGGAAAGTTTTCTGTAATTATTTCATTCAGCAGGTTTCTCATTCCCTTGGTTTGAATCTCTGTACCTTCCTCTTTCCTGATGACTCGTAAGTTTTTTTTTTTTTTTTATGTTATCCCATATCTCTTGAATGTTTTTCTCGTGATTTTTTACCCGCCTTTTTGAGTTGGCTAGACTCGTTTCAAGATGATATATTTTGTCTTCATTATCTGACGTTCTGGCTTCTACTTGCTCCACTCTGTTAGTGATACTCTCAATTGAGTTCTTAATTTGGTTTAACATTTCCTTCATTTCTAGAATTATTGTTTGATTTTTTTATTATCTCAATCTCCTGATAAAGATGCTTAACTTCTTCTTTTATCTGTTTATGTAATTCATTTTCAATGTTTTCTTTGACTGTTTGGATTTTCTGTCGCGTATCCTCTTTAAGGATCCATTCCATCTGTCTAAGGTATTCCTTGAGTTCTTTATATGACCATTTTTCTGATGACTCTATGTCCTCCTGAATATTTAGTGTGTCCTTCATTGTTTGCACTCCTTTTCTTTCTTGCTTGGTTATGCTGCTCAAGTTACTTCTTTGTCTGTTTGACTGCTGAATTACTGTTTACTCTTATAAATTTATATGATGCTTGGGAGGAAAGATTTTAGAAGGCAAGGGAAGAAGTCACTAAAGAGAATGAGAGTAGGCAGGTAGAATTCAAGGAAGAGGAAACAAGAAAATGGAACAGAAATGAAAAGACAACAGAAAAAAATAGAAAATAAAGAAAGAAAATGAATTTTTTAAAAAAATGATAATGATAATATAAAATTAAAATTAAAATTTTCAAAAATAATAATAACAAAATAAAAAATTAAAAAAATTAAAGAACAGCAACAAAAAAATGAAAATGGAAGAAAACAAAAACAAAACACAAACAAAACAAAAAAAAACAAATTAAAATAATAATAATAATAATAAATGCAGTCATAGATTGCAATAAACTTCTTTTCCAGTAGGTGGAGCTGTGCCTACTGGGCCAAGGTTCTCCTCTCAACAGGTGGGAACCAATCACTGTGAAGCAGCTCTTCCTCCCAGACTGGGTGGGTGTCCAATCCTGAGTGCCTAGGGCCTTCTCTTGTGTTTCCTCAAGCCAGGCTGTGCTCACCTATGACACTCACCACAATTCTGGCTACATGCCAGGTCTGCTGCTCCTAGGAGCCCTGTTTTTATGAACGCCTGGGCACACTCTCCCTGTTTGTCTCCCTCAGACCCTAAGTTTGTAGAGCTTGGGCATGAGAACAAACAGCGAATTTGCTTGCCCTCCGGAAGCCAAACCCTGGAAGCTGGAACAAGAGACCTCAGTTGTCAGCACTGGTGGGAGCGGTGGCCTGGAGGACTGCGCCACGAGTCCCGTGCCACTCCTAATTCCCTAGGTCTGGCTATTGCGCTCAAGGGACAGCTTGGAGTGACCCTTAAGTTTTCCCCACAAGTTCGCAAATTTATAGAAATTTGTTTCACTTTCAATCACTTCTTGCTTCAGGACACATGTATTTTTCCATGTTTCTTGACAGGTCTTTTCATGAGACTTCTTTCCAAACACATTATTTTCAATTTCCATAATCACTTTTGAAGCAAAACTCACATAAACTTCATGATAAATTATAACTCTGATATTACCATTAGATGTATAACTGGTTGGGATTAATGATTGCATACCAATACAGGATTTCTTATATATTTTCAGATAAAAATTCAATACATTATTTAAAGTGGAACGAGTTATATTATTTATTCACAGAATGGTCTATTCATGCATTATCTCTATATTCATAGATGCAGTGTACACTTCTTTGTACCTCCAATACTAATTTATACGTCTTCAAAATATGGCTCCCTGAAATGGTGGAAGAAATACTCATGTCACCTGATCTACTTATACATTTAATCACAGAAATATTTGGAATACAAAATGTAAAGGTCACACTTATGTTTGTACCAAAGCCTAAATGGAAACTAAACATGGATTACTAAAAACATCCATGTTCAGTTTGCCTAATGCTCTCAAATGTCAATACTATGGTGACTACATATTTGTTTCTTCTTAGATTATATATTAAAACTCAACCCTACTGAAAATGTCTAATCCTATTTATTACTTTATACATTGCCTGATTTAAAAATGGCTCTATTGCTATCTGTTTCCTACATATTTTTCCCAGTTCATCATTGTGACTGACTCTTCACATGTGCTGACATTTACATTCACACTTTAATCGATAACCTATTGCTAATAAACTTTTGTTCCTAATCCTATAATCACTCTTCTTTGTAAACCTACCGACTATCTTCCTAATCCTACCAACTATCCTTTTTTGACTGGATGTTCTCTTATACATTCAATCATGCAAGGTACAAGGTCTTATGCCATTGTATATTGATTTATCTGAGACCTCTGTGCAGAATGTAATTCAATCCTAAGTATCACAATCAAGGGTCCAATGCCCTTCTGGGCTTCAAATGTTACCTAGATTTATGGTTTCATACTTATATTTCACATATATATTCTTGTAAATATCGCAGTTTCAAATGCCATTATTCATTCTGCAGAATGATTCCTAAACCAAATCCAACATGTTATTGACCCTTAACATACACTGTACCCTCAATCTAACTTTACAGAAGAACAGGGACAGAGTTGGTCTTACAATACAGGAATGTAGGGGATCTTCCACCTGCTGAGAACCTCAAAGGTCCATGCAGACATGATCCCTGGAAAAGAGGTAGGCAGCTTGAAGGACCTGAGAGAGCAAAAGTCATCTTCCAAGGCAAACAACCTTGTCAGGATGAAGGGGTGTTTCTGAATCCGCCACTTTCTTGTTAATGTAGAGAAGATGGACCAAACCAGGCCTGTGTGGAGAGCTGTTCCCGCGTGCCTATGGTTGATACACCATTCTAACTTGTGACAGTGTCACAGGAAGTAGGGGCAGCCTCCATCTCATGGGACCTTTGGAAGCAACTGTTATGACAAAGTGTTTGCTAAGGCATTGACCTCATTCAGTTCCAGAAGGAAGTGGCCTACCTTACTTCTTTGGTGATGGAACTCTCTAAACTTGGGATCCAGGAAGCCAGGCACCCAGAGCCAGTCCCAGTCCCAGTCTAGTGGGCTCACTTGTTTAGTTTTACCAATGACAGATTCTGTCTTTCTTGGTACCTACTGATGTGAGGATGGCCAAATGCCAGGAGAGCTCTGAAGACGGGCCTTTCCTTAGTAAGTAGGTAGTGGCTCACCGCTGGCTCCTAACAACTTCACTGAGTTGGCCAAGGAGACCAGATCTGACACAGTACAGGCCATTTCGGGGGAACATAGTATGGCCAACCAGTCAGAGGACACTCGGGATAGTCACAGACCTACTTGGGAAAAGGAGGTGCCTTTGTGAATGTGGGTGTGAGTTTGTGGTTTTGTCTCATTTTCTGAGAATAGGTAGGAAACGTGGTATGTCTGGTTTGCAGTGGACTGTTTCTAGATAGTCGTTTGACAAGGCGAGTATTTCTATGTCTGGGTATACCGCTGTGTTCATGGTTGTAGACATTAGAAGAGAGAATGCATCTATGTATGTGTCCTGTCTAGTAGAAAGCTGCCCAGAATTCATCCTTCCCAATTTATGACTGGACTGCAGGTTGCCTTATCAATGGGCAACACCTACTATCTTCCTAAGTTCCAGATTTCTTTCTGAATTCTCGCCAATCTGCAGAATAGTCTCATGGTTTTTTGTCCATGATAGGTACCACCCCAAGCTCTGTCACATGGCCATGTACTGAATAGCTGAAGGTAATGGCGAGCATCTTAGAAAACTCAGATATCAGTGTGACCAGGTAAGTCTCAGTGGAGAAACCATCCTTTGTGCCTTTTGCTTACCTATTTTTCTGTTTCACTGAATGACAGGAAGCTCTTTGCCTCAGGCCACCCCTTTGTGAAGCATGAAGAAATCAGTTTTCATATGAAAATGAATGGGCAACACCCGTGGCTCTTTGCTTAATTGCTTTGAAAGGGATGTGTCTGAATCAGCCTCTTGGCCCTGTGTGAGGCTGTGGCTTAGATTCTCAGCACCTGATGGATGTAAAGAAAGATCCCATGTGTGCATCCAAAAAAAAAATGGCAAAATTCAGTCATTGTGGATGATGTCTCTCTCCTTCCTCTATTAGGTTGCAGCCATCCATCAAGTGAGTATAGGGATCCTTTGGGTCAAATGAGTTCTTCAAAGCCATGCAGAGGTGCTTGGGTTTTCTCATGATTCCAATTCACATAAAGAATCGGAACCCCACAGTCAGTAGGCCTCAAATTGGAGAAGCAGGGCAGTTGTAATGGCAAGCCTATTTGATCACTCCTGGTTCACAGGAATGTTGTCCAGGCCACCCTGACTTTAGGCAATTGAGGGCCAAGGGAGCTTATTTTGGACACTCTCTTGCACTGCACCCCTCATGGAAATCTCCAGCCAGAGGTTATAATGAGGGTCTATGTGGAAGAAGATGAGGGCCATGTGGGAATGTTTTGGTTTTAATTTTGGTCATCTGTGTGGCAGATGGAAGAGATGACTGGGTCCACCTGGGATTGAACTCTGGTGTAATGCTCCTTAGAGACTGAGTTCTAGAACTGACCTCAGAGAAGTATTGCCATGAATTGTGTTGGGATTTTAGGAGGTCATGCTTGAGAGTCGCACTTGGAAACTGAGATTTAGGCCAAGGGTGTCTTTACACAGAGCACTGGGAATCTCAGCCAGGATATCACAGGATTTTATTCTGAACAACTGGAAACCCATAGTTGAGAGTCAAAACACACATGGACTTCACATTGTAGACCTCAATGGTCCTGGCTTCATGTGACCTTTTGACCACTATTTGGGATGCCTTGCCTATGATTGTTCTCCAGAGCTTTCATTGAAATGAGCTTCCTCAACATTTAATGGTTCCTGAATGAATTGAAACCCACAGTGCCTACAACTTCTTCCTTGAATAATGGCTAGATAAATACCATGATATTTTTGAAATTCCCATTACCAGGTGGCACTGGAAAACCTTTGGATGTCCTGATGCTGATCATGAGTATACCAGACAGTGACTTGATTGACAGGGTTTCATGAAAATGGTGTAGAACAGAGATGCCAGTTAGTTGTCACCTGCTGATTATTGGGCCTAGAGCAGTGGTGGGCAGGTGTGTGACAAAACATCTGTGGTGGGGCCTCGTGGATATGCCATTGGCTTCCAAATGTCTTGTGACTGATTTGGTTACAGCCAACAGACCCAATAGGTATAGGTATCTTGTTATATGGAGAGGTTTCAGGGAAATGTTCAGAATCAGGTTGCTATGGTCAATGGGGCAAGCTATGTGGGATAGAAGCCTGGTTATTGCATTCTCCTGCACTCCCTCACCCACCACACGTGACAGAACTCCCTCCAGCAATGTGTCCCAGTTGAACTCCTTTATTTCGTGAAGCAAATACCAAACTCCGAGTGTAGCAGCAAGAAACACCACGAAAAGTGGAGGATGACCTAATGTCTTCCTAGTTAACACAGGGAGACACTTAGCCACAGTGACCACAGATAGCTACAAAGAGAGAAATCAGCACTGCTGCCACATGTTCATTGGAAAATAATAAACCATTTCTTAAAGGTCACATATATGCAGAACCAGCTTTGATGGTCTCTCTACAAAGGAACTAAATCTCCTGACAACAACATATATTTCAAGTGCCCAACCTCAGAGGCAGTTTCTCAAGAATTCTTTCGGCCAGCAGAGCTCCATGTTTGAGGAGTGTTTACCTTTTTCCTTACTTTTTTGAACTCTGCTACCACCTCCAAGATTGTGAACTCCTGAGCATATTCCATTCCAGATATGTATTCACAGATTTTCTAACTCTTCTCCTCTAACTGTGTCTTACTTTGGTAAAAAGTAATGTCAAGGCATTGTTCTGGATGAGAGTGGGAAGATTTTGGGTAGCACATATTTGCATAGACATTGGATTCATTTTTCAATTTTCCCTTCAAAACACTGAATCTCTGACCCTAACCCATACCCAACTAGACTCTGACTACTAATCCTAATATGATAGAGAAAAATAACAAAAAAAAAGAAAAGAAGTACAAGCAGTTCAGAGGAGGCAAGTTGTATACTTGGACTTGCCTTTTGCATTATATAGGGTAGGAGTTATAAATCTTGCCAATTTTTTTTGAAATACTTCTCCATGTGTTTTTAAAGTTAACAAATATGTGAATTTCTTTCTCCCTTTCTCTGTAGCCTATTAAGCACATGTATTTTTATATGCACATATAGAATTCTACCTGGTACCACACGTAAATTCTTGTGAGGTGGTTGACTTGGCAGATACAAATTGTGAGAAGTGATCACTCCTCGTAAACGCTGTTGGAACTGAAATTTCAAACTATGGGTGAACTTCCTAGTTGAACAACATTATACATAAATCCATGTTCAGTAAAATGAATATTTTTGGATCTGTGGATGATATATATTTCATGATGAATTTTGACTGGCATATATATTGCTAGATTTTAATGTCTCTCTCTCTCTCTCTCTCTCTCTCTCTCTCTCTCTCTCTCTCTCTTTCTCTCTCTCTCTCTCTCTCTCTCTATATATATATATATATATATATATATATATATATATATATATACTCTCCAGATTTTTCAAAATATGTAATATATGTGACTTATTATACACTCCCTAAATTCATTCATATTCATGTATGTGGATTTATAGTCAACTTTTCACAAGATTATTCTCCAAAATATTCAACCACCTGAAATACATATTTGTTTCCTAGTACTGACAACTAACTTCAGTGAATGGTGTATACAAATCCTAATATTTCTACAGTAACTGACCCAGTTTAACATCAATGCAAGTAGATTCCCATGGAACATGATGTGTATTTTGACGTTCATATTTATTCAACAGTGGAACATTACTATTTCTTCAGTTTATGCACATCATAGTATATGTATTTCATCCAAAAGTTCAAAAATGTATAGGAATTTGTTTCACTTTCAATCACTTCCTGCTTCTTAACACATGTATTCCTCCAGGTTTCTTTACTGGTCTTTTAATGAGACTTCTTTCCAAACACATTATTTTCGATTTCCATGATCAATTTTGAAGCAAAACTCACACACTCTTCATGAAAATCCTTATCCTAATATTATCATTAGATGTATGGCTGGTTGTAATGAATGTCTGTATATAAACATTTAATTTCCTGTATATTTTCAGATATCAATTCAATCCATTATTTATAGTGGAACGAGTTATATGTTTTATTCCGAGTATGTTCTATTCATGCATTATCTGTATATTCATAGAAACAGGGTACACCTCTTTGTACCCCCAATACTAATTTATACGTCTTAAAAATATTGCTCCAAAAAATGGTGGAAGATATACTCATGTAACCTGATCTAGATATACATTTTATCACAGTAATATTATGGACACAAAATGCAAAGGTCACACTTATGATTGTGCCAAAGCCTAAATGGAAAGTGAGCATGGATTAGGAATAACATCCATGTCCAGGTTGCCTAATGCTCTCAAATGTCAATCCAATTGGTGACTACATATTTGTTTCTTTTTAAGTTTATATATTCAACCTCAACCCTATTGAAAATGTCTAATCCTATCACTCACATTATACTTTACCTGATTTCCTTTTGTCTCAATTGATATTTGCTTTCCTACATATTTTCCCCAGTTCATCATTGTGAATGACTCTTCACATGTGCTGACATTTACATTTACTCTCTACCCGAAACCCTATTGCTAAACATCTTTTGGTCCAAATCTTATACTCACTCTTCTTTCTTAACCTACTGACTATCTTCCTAATCTTACCGACTATCCCTTTTTGACTGGATGTTCTCTTCGACATTCAATCATCCAAGGTAAAGGTCCTATGCCATTGTATAGCAATTTATCAGAGACATCTTTGCAGAACATTAATCAAAGCTAAGTATCCTACACAAGGGCCCAATACACTTCCGGGCTTCAAAACTTACATAGATTTGGGTTTTCAAACTTATATTTTACCTATATATTCTTTTAAATATCCCAGGTTTCCAATAACATTATTCATCCCGAAGAATGATTCCTAACCCAAATTGAACCTCTTATTAACCCTAACCATACGCTGTTCCCTCAATCCAACTTTACAGAAGAGCAGGGACAGAGTTGGTCTTACAATACAGGAATGTTGGGGATCTTCCACCTGCTGAGAACCTCAAGGGTCAATGAAGAAATAATCCTTGGAGAACTTGTAGGCAGCTATGTAGTACCAAAGAGAGTAAAACTCTTCTTACATGGTAAAGAACCTGAACAGGATGTAAGGATGTGTCTGAATCAGCCTCTCTCTTATTTTTTTAAAGAGACAGTGGAGGGAGAGGGAGAGAGAGAGAGAGAGAGAGAGAGAGAGAGAGAGAGAGAGAGAGAGAGAGAATGAAGTTTTAAATATTTATTTTTTAGTTTTTCGGCAGGCACAACATCTTTGTTTGTATGTGGTGCTGAGGATCGAACCCAGGCCGCACACAAGCCAGGTGAGCGCGCTACCTCTTGAGCCACATCCCCAGCCCAGTCTCTCTTCTTAATGTAGAGAAGATGGACCAAAGCAAGCCTGTATGCAGAGAAGTTCCCCAGTGCCTATGGTTGATATACCATTCTAACTTGTGACAGTGTCACAGAAAGTAGAAACAGCCTCCATCTCATGGGACCCTTGGCAGCAACTGTTAGGACAAAGTGGTTGCCAAGGCAGCGACCTCATTCATTTCATGAAGAAAGTGACTTCACCTCACTTACTTGGTGATGGAACTCTCTGAACTTGGGATGCAGGAAGCCAGGCATCCAGAGCCAGTCCCAGTCCCAGTCCCAGTGGGATCACTTGTTTGGTTTTACCAAGGGCAGAGAGAGTCTTTTTTGGTACCTACTGATGTGAGAATGGCCAAATGCCAGGACAGCTCTGAAGAGGGTCCTTTCCTAAGAAAGCAGGTAATCGCTCATCGCTGGCTCCTGACAACTTCACAGATTTCACCCCGGAGACCAGATATGAGACAAGGCAGGCCAGTTCGGGGTAACAATATGGTCCACAGTCAGAGGAAACTCCGCATAGTCACAGACATATTGGGGGAAAGAAGTGCCTTTGTGGGTGTGGGTGTGAGTTTGTGGTTTTGTCTCATGTTCTGAGAACAGGTAGGAAAGGCGGTTTGTTTGGTTTGAAGTGGACTGTTTCTAAAAAGTCGTTTGACAAGGTGAGTGTTTCTATGTCTGTGTATCTCACTGTGTCCGTGGTTGTAGACATGAGAAAAGAGAATGCATCAATGGAAATGTCCTGTCTAGAAGAAAGCTTTCCAGCATTCATCCTATCGAATTTATGACTGGACTGCAGGTTGCCTTATCAATAGGCAAACCCTACTATCTTACTAAGTTCCAGTTTTCTTCCTAAATTCTGGCCACTACCCAGAATAGGCTAATGGTTTTGTGTCCACGATATGTAACACCTCCAATCTCTGTGACATGGCCATGTAATGGATAGCTGAATGGAATGGCGAGCATCTCAGGAAACTCAAATATCAGTGTGACCAGGAAAGTCTCAGTGGAGAAACACTGTTTTGGGCCTTCTGCTTACCTATTTTTCTGTTGCCCTGAATGTCAGGAAGGTCCTTGCCTCAGACCACTCCTTTGTGAAGCCTGAAGAAAACAGTTTTTAAATGGACATAAATGGGCATCAGCTGTGGTGCTTTGCTTAATTGCTTTCGAAAGGGATGTGTCTGAATCAGCCGCTTGGCTCTGGGTCAGGCTATGGATTAGATTCTGAGCACCTGATGGATATAAAGAAAGTTCCCATGAGTGTATCCAAAACCAAAATGGTAAAAATATCAGTCATTGTGGATGAAGTTTCTTGCCTTCCTCTGTTAGGTTCCTGACCTCCATTAAGTGAGAATAGGGATCTTTTGGATCAAATGAGTTCTTTGAACTCCTGCAGAAGTGCTTGGGTTCTCTCATGATGCCAAATCACATAAAGAATCTATACCTGACAGTCAGTAGGCCTCAAATTGGAGAAGCAGAGCAGTATTAATGGCAGGCCTATTTGATCACTCCTGGTTCACAGGAAGGGTGTCAAGGCCACCCTGACTTTAGGCAAATGAGGGGCAAGGGTGCTTATTTTGGACAGTGTCTTGGGATGCGCAACTCATGGAAACCTCCAGCAAGAGTTTATGATGAGTGTCTATATGGAAAAAGATGAGGGTCATGTGGGAATGTTTTGGTTTCAATTGTGGTCATTTGTGTGGTGGTTGGAAGAGATGACTGGGTCCACATGGGCTTGAACTCTGGTGTGATTCCCCTTTGAGACTGAGATCTGGAACTGACCTCAGAAAGTATTGCCATTAATTGTGTTGGGATTGTAGGAGGCCACACATGAGAGTCACCCTTGAAACCTGAGATTGGGCCCTGGGTGGCTTTCCACAGAGCACTGAGAATCTCAGCCAGGATATCACATGATTTTATTCTGAAAAACTTGGCAGCCATAGTTAAGAGTCAAAACACACATGGACCTCACATTTGAGACCTCAATGGTCCTGTCTTCATGTGACATTTTGACCACTCTTTAGGAAGCCTTGCCTGTGAGAGTTCTCCAGAGCTTTCATTGAAATGAGCATTCTCACCATTCAATGATTCTTGGATGAATGGAAACCCCAAAGTGCCTCCAACTTCATTCTTGAATAATTGATAGATAAAACCATGAAACTTTTGAAATTCCCAATGACCAGGTGGCACTGGAGAACCATTGGATGTCCTATTGCTGCTCATGAGTGTACCAGACAGTGCCTTGATTGACTGCGTTTCATAAAAATGGTGTAGAACAGAGATGCCAGTAAGTTGAAGCCTGCTGAGTGGTGGGCCTAGAGCAGTGGTGTGCAGGTGTCTGATAATACATTTGTGGTGTGGCCATGTGGGTCTGTCATTGGCTTCCAAATTGCTTGTGACTGACTTGGTGCAGCCAGCAGAAAATTATATGAAAAGGCATCTGGTTATCTGGAGAGGTTTCAGGGGAATGTTCAGAATTAGGTTGCTATGGTCAAGGGGGAAAGCAATGTGGGATAGAAGCCTGGTTGGTGCATTCTCCTGAAGACCCTGACCCACCACACCTTACAGGACTCCCCCCAGCACTGTGTCCCATTTAAAATACTTGTATGTTGTGAAGCAAATACAAAACACCCAGTGCAGCAGCAAGAAACACCAAGAAAATTGGAGGATGACCAAATGGCTTCAAAGTCCACACAGGGAGACACTTAGCCCCCAGTGGCCACAGTTTATCTACAAAGAGAGAATTCATCACTGCTGCCTCATGTTCATTGGAAAATAAGAAACCATATCCTCCAGGTCACATAGATGCAGACCCAGCTTTGCTGGTCTCCATACACAGGGAGCTAAAGCTCCTGAAAACAACATATACTTCAAGTTTCTCAAGGCAGTTTCTCAAGAAGTCTTTAGGCCAGCATAGCTCCATGTTTGTGGAGTGTTTACACTGTCCCTTACTTTTGGAAACTCCTCTACCACCTCCAAGGTTGTGAACTCCTGAACATTTTCCATTCCAGAAATGTATTCACAGATTTTCTAACTCTTCTCCTCTAATTGTGTCTTACTAAGGGTGAAGATAATGTCAAGGCATTGTTCTGGATGAAAGTGGGAATTTTTTGTAGCACATATTTGCATACACATTGGATTCATTTTCCTATTTTCCATTTGAAATACTGAATATCTGACACTAACCCACACCCTACTAGACTCTTACTACTAATCCTAATATGATGGAGTAAAATAACCCAAACAGAATAGAAATAAAAGCATTTCAGAGGAGGCATGGTGTATAGTTATACTTGGCTTTTGCATGATAAAGTGTAGGTGTTATAAATCTATTCAATTTTTAATTGAAATAGTTCCATGGGTTTTTAAAGTTAACAAATATGTGAATTCCTGTCTCCCTTTCTCTGTAGCCTATTCAGCACATGTATTTTTATATACAAATATAGAATTCTACCTGGTACCACACGTAAACGCTTGTGAGGTGGCTGACTTGGCAGATAGATATTGTGAGAAGAGATCACTCCTCCTAAACACGGTTGGAACTGAAATTTCAAACTATGGGTGAACTTCCTGGTTGAACAACATTATACATAAATCCATGTTCAGTAAAATGAATATTTTTGGATCTGTGGATGACATGTATTTCATGGTGAATTTCGATTGGCATATGTAGTGCTAATTTTTAATGTCTGTGTGTGTGTGTGTGTGTGTGTGTTTGTGTGTGTGTGTGTATATACACACACTCTAAATTTTTCTAAAATATAAAATATATGTGTCTTATTATACACTGCCTAAATTTATTCATATTCATGTAGGTGGATTTATAGCTAACATTTCACAAGATTATTCACGGAAATATTCATCCACCTGAAATACATATTTTTTTCCTAGAAATGAAAACTAACTTCAGTGAATGGTGGATACAAATCCTAATATTTCTACAATAATTGATCCAGTTTCTCATCAATGCAAGTAGATCCTATGGGACATGATGTGTATTTTGATGTTCATTCTTATTCACCACTGGTACGTTACAATTTCTTCAGTTTATGCACATTATAGGATATATATTTCATCCATACGTTAGCAAAATTATAAGCATTTGTTTCACTGTCAATCATTTTCTGCTTTAGAACACATGTAATCCTCCATGTTTCTTGACTGGTTTTTTCATGAAACTTCATTCCAAACATATTATTTTCGATTTCCATAATCATATTTGAAGCAAAACTCACACACCCTTCATGATAAACAATAACCCTAATATTACTATTAGATGTATAACTGGTTGGAATGAATGATTGTATATCAATATAAGATTTCTTATATATTTTCAGATATCAAATCAATCCATTAATTAAAGTGGAACCAGTTATATTATTTATTCACACTATTGTCTATTCATGCATTGTCTCTATATTCATACACACAGGGTACACCTCTTTGTAAACCCAATACTAATTTATACGTCTTCAAAATATTTCTCCCAGAAATGGTGGAAGAAATACTCATGTCATCTGATCTACATATACATTTTATCACAGTAATATTCTGGACACAAAAAGAAAAGGTCACACTTATATTTGCACCAAAGCCTAAATGTAAAGTGAACATGGATTTCTAAAACCATCCATGTCAAGTTTGCCTTATGCTCTCAAAAGTCAATCCTATTTGTGACAACATATTTGTTTCTTCCTAAGATTATATATTCAAACTCAACCCTGCTGAAAATATCTAATCCTATCTCTCACTTTATACTTTTTCTGATTTCATAATGTCTCTATTTATATCAGCTTTCCTACATATTTTCCCCAGTTCATCATTGTGAGTGACTCTTCAATTGTGCTGACATTTACATTCACACTCTAATCGAAACCCCATTGCTAAGGAACTTTTGTTCCAAATCCAATACTCACTCTTCTTCCTAAACCTACTGACTATCTTCCTAATCCTACCCATTATCCCTGTTTGACTGGATGTTCTCTTATACATTCAATAATCCAAGGTACAGGGTCTTATACCATTGTATATCGATCTATCTCAGACATTTGAGCAGAACATAATTCAACGCTAAGTATCACAATCAAGGGCCCATTCCCATTCTGCGCTTCAAATCTTACTTAGATTTCTGTTTTCATACATATATTTCACCTAAATATACTTATAAATGTCGCAGGTTCCCAATACCATTATTCATCCAGCAGAATGATTCCTAATCCAAATCGAACATATTATTAACCCTAATCATACACTGTTCCCTCAATCTAACTTTACAGAAGAGCCGGGAC
>NW_027515465.1:0-78290 GCF_048772815.1 Callospermophilus lateralis
GAAGCGTTCGTCTACAGTAGCAGTTTTTATATTTAGGTTTCCCTCTGTTCTCTAATATATAGATAGATGAATTTGGAACTCTAAATCCAACATGGTTTGTAGTAGCTCTTTGAAACTGACAAAATAAAGGAGTTCTCAGTTTTGTCTCTATGGTTTGTTTCCTCTTCAAGTAGCCCTAGGCACAGACTGTGGAAAAGCACTTTCATTGAAAGGGGTTGCCAAGCTTCTAAGAAATAACGAGTTTCCGAAATACCAGCAAATATTTTTTCACCCAATCTTGATGATACTTGGTGGTAATGATCAGTACACAAATCCCACTTGGCTTTCCAAATTTTGTTCTTCTAGGTTGAAGCGTTCGTCTACATTAGCAGTTTTTATATTTAGGTTACCCTCTGTTCTCTCTTATATAGATAGATGAATTTGGAACTCTAAATCCAACATGGTTTTTCGTAGCTCTTTGAAACTTGACCAAATAAAGGAGTTCTCTGTTTTGTCTCTATGGTTTGTTTCCTCTTCAAGTAGCCCTAGGCACACACTGTGGAAAGCACTTTCATTGAGATGGGTTGCCAAGCTTCTAAGAAATAACGAGTTTCCGAAATACCAGCAAATATTGATTCACCCAAACTTTATGATACTTGGTGGTAATGATCAGTACACAAATCCCACTTGGCTCACCAAATTTTGTTCTTCTAGGTTGAAGCGTTCGTCTACAGTAGCAGTTTTTATATTTAGGTTTCCCTCGATTCTATGATATATAGATAGATAAATTTGGAACTCTAAATCCAACATGGTTTGTAGTAGCTCTTTGAAACTTGAGAAAATAAAGGAGTTCTCAGTTTTGTCTCTATGGTTTGTTTCCTCTTCAAGTAGCCCTAGGCACAGACTGTGGAAAGCACTTTCATTGAGAGGGGTTGCCAAGCTTCTACGAAATAACGAGTTTCCGAAATACCAGCAAATATTTTTTCACCCAATCTTGATAATACTTGGTGGTAAAGATCAGTACACAAATCCCACTTGGCTCACCAAATTTTGTTCTTCTTGGTTGAAGCGTTCGTCTACAGTAGCAGTTTTTATATTTAGGTTTCCCTCTGGTCTCTCCTATATAGAAAGATGAATTTGGAACTCTAAATCCAACATGGTTTGTAGTAGCTCTTTGAAACTTGACAAAATAAAGGAATTCTCAGTTTTGTCTCTATGGTTTGTTTCCTCTTCAAGTAGCCCTAGGCGCAGACTGTGGAAAAGCACTTTCATTGAGAGGGGTTGCCAACTTCTATGAAATAACGAGTTTCCGAAATACCAGCAAATATATTTTCACCCAATCTTGATGATACTTGGAGTTAACGATCAGTACACATTTCCCACTTGGCTCACCAAATTTTGTTATTCTAGGTTGAAGCGTTCGTCTTCAGTAGCAGTTTTTATATTTAGGTTTCCCCTCTGTTCTCTCCTATATAGATAGATGAATTTGGAACTCTAAATCCAACATGGTTTTTTGTAGCTCTTTGAAACTTGACCAAATAAAGGAGTTCTCTGTTTTGTCTCTATGGTTTGTTTTCTCTTCATGTAGCCCTAGGCACAGATGTGGAAAAGCACTTTCATTGTGAGGGGTTGCCAAGCTTCTAAGAAATAACGAGTTTCCGAAATACCAGCAAAATATTTTTTCACCAAATCTTGATGATACTTGGAGGTAATGATCAGTACACATTTTCAACTTGGCTCACCAAATTTTTGTTATTCTAGGTTGAAGCATTCGTCAACATTAGCAGTTTTTATATTAAGGTTACCCTCTGATCTCTCCTATATAGATAGATGAATTCGGAACACTAAATCCAACATGGTTTGTAGTAGCTCTTTGAAACTTGAAAAAATAACGGAGTTCTCAGTTTTGTCTCTATGGTTTGTTTCCTCTTCAAGTAGCCCTAGGCACACACTGTGGAAAAGCACTTTCATTGAGAGGGGTTGCCAAGCTTGTAAGAAAAAACGAGTTTCCGAAATACCAGCAAATATTTTTTCACCCAATCTTGATGATACTTGGTGGTAATGATCAGTACACAAATCCCACTTTGCTCACCAAATTTTGTTCTTCTAGGTTGAAGCGTTCATCTACAGTAGCAGTTTTTATATTTAGGTTTACCTCTATTATCTCATATATAGATAGATGAATTTGGAACTCTAAATCCAACATGGTTTGTAGTAGCTCTTTGAAACTTGAGAAAATAAAGGAGTTCTCAGTTTTGTCTCTATGGTTTGATTCCTCTTCAAGTAGCCCTAGGCACAGACTGTGGAAAGCACTTTCATTGAGAGGGGTTGCCAAGCTTCTACGAAATAACGAGTTTCCGAAATACCAGCAAATATTTTTTTCACCCAATCTTGATAATACTTGGTGGTAATGATCAGTACACAAATCCCACTTGGCTCACCAAATTTTGTTCTTCTGGGTTGAAGCGTTCGTCTACAGTAGCAGTTTTTATATTTAGGTTTCCCTCTGTTCTCTCCCATATAGATAGATGAATTTGGAACTCTAAATCCAACATGGTTTGTAGTAGCTGTTTGAAACTTGACAAAATAAAGGAGTTCTCAGTTTTGTCTCTATGGTTTGTTTCCTCTTCAAGTAGATCTAGGCACAGACTGTGGAAAAGCACTTTCATTGAGAGGGGTTGCCAAGCTTCTAAGAAATAACGAGTTTCGAAATACCTGCAAATATTTTTTCACCCAATCTTGATGATACTTGGAGGTAATGATCAGTACACATTTCCAACTTGGCACACCAAATTTTGTTATTCTAGGTTGAAGCGTTCGTCTACAGTAGCAGTTTTTATATTTAGGTTTTTCTCTGTTCTCTCCTATATAGATAGATGAATTTGGAACTATAAATCCAACATGGTTTATAGTAGCTCTTTGAAACTTAACAAAATAAAGGAGTTCTCCGTTTTGTCTCTATGGTTTGTTTCCTCTTAAAGTAGCCCTAGGCACAGACTGTGGTAAAGCACTTTCATTGAGAGGGGTTGCAGAGTTTCTAAGAAATTACGAGTTTCCGAAATACCAGCAAATATTTTTTCACCCAATCTTGATGATACTTGGTGGTAATGATCAGTACACAAATCCCACTTGGCTCACCAAATTTTGTTCTTCTAGGTTGAAGCGTTCGTCTACAGTAGCAGTTTTTATATTAAGGTTTCCCTCTGTTCTCTCCTATATAGAAAGTTGAATTTGGAACTCTAAATCCAACATGGTTTGTAGTAGCTCTTTGAAACTTGACAAATAAAGGAGTTCTGAGTTTTGTCTCTATGGTTTGTTTCCTCTTCAAGTAGCCCTAGGCGCAGACTGTGGAAAAGCACTTTCATTGAGAGGGGTTGCCAACTTCTAAGAAATAACGAGTTTCCGAAATACCAGCAAATATTTTTTTCACCCAATCTTGATGATACTTGGAGCAAACGATCAGTACACATTTCCCACTTGGCTCACCAAGTTTTGTTCTTCTAGGTTGAAGCGTTCATCTACAGTAGCAGTTTTTATATTTAGCTTTCCCTCTATTCTCTCCTATATTGATAGATGAGTTTGGAACTCTAAATCCAACATGGTTTTTCGTAGCTCTTTGAAACTTGACCAAATAAAGGAGTTCTCAGTTTTGTCTCTATGGTTTGTTTCCTCTTCAAGTAGCCCTAGGCACACACTGTGGAAAAGCAATTTCATTGAGATGGGTTGCCAAGCTTCTAAGAAATAACGAGTTTCCGAAATACCAGCAAATATTGATTCACCCAAACTTTATGATACTTGGTGGTAATGATCAGTACACAAATCCCACTTGGCTCACCAAATTTTGTTTTTCTAGGTTGAAGCGTTCGTCTTCAGTAGCAGTTTTTATATTTAGGTTTCCCTCGATTCTATGATATATAGATAGATAAATTTGGAACTATAAATCCAACATGGTTTGTAGTAGCTCTTTGAAACTTGAGAAAATAAAGGAGTTCTCAGTTTTGTCTCTATGGTTTGTTTCCTCTTCAAGTAGCCCTAGGCACAGACTGTGGAAAGCACTTTCATTGAGAGGGGTTGCCAAGCTTCTGCGAAATAACGAGTTTCCGAAATACCAGCAAATATTTTTTCACCCAATCTTGATAATACTTGGTGGTAAAGATCAGTACACAAATCCCACTTGGCTCACCAAATTTTGTTCTTCTTGGTTGAAGCGTTCGTCTACAGTAGCAGTTTTTATATTTTAGGTTTCCCTCTGGTCTCTCCTCTATAGAAAGATGAATTTGGAACTCTAAATCCAACATGGTTTGTACTAGCTCTTTGAAACTTGACAAAATAAAGGAATTCTCAGTTTTGTCTCTATGGTTTGTTTTCCTCTTCAAGTAGCCCTAGGCGCAGACTGTGGAAAAGCACTTTCATTGAGAGGGGTTTGCCAACTTCTATGAAATAACGAGTTTCCGAAATACCAGCAAATATATTTTCACCCAATCTTGATGATACTTGGAGTTAAGGATCAGTACACATTTCCCACTTGGCTCACCAAATTTTGTTATTCTAGGTTGAAGCGTTCGTCTTCAGTAGCAGTTTTTATATTTAGGTTTCCCTCTGTTCTCTCCTATATAGATAGATGAATTTGGAACTCTAAATCCAACATGGTTTTTTGTAGCTCTTTGAAACTTGACCAAATAAAGGAGTTCTCTGTTTTGTCTCTATGGTTTGTTTCCTCTTCATGTAGCCCTAGGCACAGATGTGGAAAAGCACTTTCATTGTGAGGGGTTGCCAAGCTTCTAAGAAATAACGAGTTTCCGAAATACCAGCAAATATTTTTTCACCCAATCTTGATGATACTTGGAGGTAATGATCAGTACACATTTTCAACTTGGCTCACCAATTTTGTTATTCTAGGTTGAAGCATTCGTCAACATTAGCAGTTTTTATATTAAGGTTACCCTCTGATCTCTCCTATATAGATAGATGAATTCGGAACACTAAATCCAACATGGTTTGTAGTAGCTCTTTGAAACTTGAAAAAATAACGGAGTTCTCAGTTTTGTCTCTATGGTTTGTTTCCTCTTCAAGTAGCCCTAGGCACACACTGTGGAAAAGCACTTTCATTGAGAGGGGTTGCCAAGCTTGTAAGAAAAAACGAGTTTCCGAAATACCAGCAAATATTTTTTCACCCAATCTTGATGATACTTGGTGGTAATGATCAGTACACAAATCCCACTTTGCTCACCAAATTTTGTTCTTCTAGGTTGAAGCGTTCGTCTACAGTAGCAGTTTTTATATTTAGGTTTACCTCTATTATCTCATATATAGATAGATGAATTTGGAACTCTAAATCCAACATGGTTTGTAGTAGCTCTTTGAAACTTGAGAAAATAAAGGAGTTCTCAGTTTTGTCTCTATGGTTTGATTCCTCTTCAAGTAGCCCTAGGCACAGACTGTGGAAAGCACTTTCATTGAGAGGGGTTGCCAAGCTTCTACGAAATAACGAGTTTCCGAAATACCAGCAAATATTTTTTCACCCAATCTTGATAATACTTGGTGGTAATGATCAGTACACAAATCCCACTTGGCTCACCAAATTTTGTTCTTCTGGGTTGAAGCGTTCGTCTACAGTAGCAGTTTTTATATTTAGGTTTCCCTCTGTTCTCTCCCATATAGATAGATGAATTTGGAACTCTAAATCCAACATGGTTTGTAGTAGCTGTTTGAAACTTGACAAAATAAAGGAGTTCTCAGTTTTGTCTCTATGGTTTGTTTTCCTCTTCAAGTAGATCTAGGCACAGACTGTGGAAAAGCACTTTCATTGAGAGGGGTTGCCAAGCTTCTAAGAAATAACGAGTTTCGAAATACCTGCAAATATTTTTTTCACCCAATCTTGATGATACTTGGAGGTAATGATCAGTACACATTTCCAACTTGGCACACCAAATTTTGTTATTCTAGGTTGAAGCGTTCGTCTACAGTAGCAGTTTTTATATTTAGGTTTTTCTCTGTTCTCTCCTATATAGATAGATGAATTTGGAACTATAAATCCAACATGGTTTATAGTAGCTCTTTGAAACTTAACAAAATAAAGGAGTTCTCCGTTTTGTCTCTATGGTTTGTTTCCTCTTAAAGTAGCCCTAGGCACAGACTGTGGTAAAGCACTTTCATTGAGAGGGGTTGCAGAGTTTCTAAGAAATTACGAGTTTCCGAAATACCAGCAAATATTTTTTCACCCAATCTTGATGATACTTGGTGGTAATGATCAGTACACAAATCCCACTTGGCTCACCAAATTTTGTTCTTCTAGGTTGAAGCGTTCGTCTACAGTAGCAGTTTTTATATTAAGGTTTCCCTCTGTTCTCTCCTATATAGAAAGATGAATTTGGAACTCTAAATCCAACATGGTTTTGTAGTAGCTCTTTGAAACTTGACAAATAAAGGAGTTCTGAGTTTTGTCTCTATGGTTTGTTTCCTCTTCAAGTAGCCCTAGGCGCAGACTGTGGAAAAGCACTTTCATTGAGAGGGGTTGCAGAGTTTCTAAGAAATTACGAGTTTCCGAAATACCAGCAAATATTTTTTCACCCAATCTTGATGATACTTGGAGCAAACGATCAGTACACATTTCCCACTTGGCTCACCAAATTTTTTTCTTCTATGTTGAAGCGTTCGTCTACAGTAGCAGTTTTTATATTTAGCTTTCCTTCTGTTCTCTAATATATAGATAGATGAATTTGGAACTCTAAATCCAACATGGTTTGTACTAGCTCTTTGAAACTTGAAAAAATAACGGAGTTCTCAGTTTTGTCTCAATGGTTTGTTTCCTCATCACGTAGCCCTAGGCACAGACTGTGGAAAAGCACTTTCATTGAGAGGGGTTGCCAAGCTTCTAAGAAAAAACGAGTTTCCGAAATACCAGCAAATATTTTTTCACCCAATCTTGATGATACTTGGAGGTAATGATCAGTACACATTTCCAACTTGGCTCACCAAGTTTTGTTCTTCTAGGTTGAAGCGTTCATCTACAGTAGCAGTTTTTATATTTATTTTTCCCTCTATTCTCTCCTATATTGATAGATGAATTTGGAACTCTAAATCCAACATGGTTTGTAGTAGCTCTTTGAAACTTGAAAAAATAACGGAGTTCTCAGTTTTGTCTCTATGGTTTGTTTCCTCTTCAAGTAGCCTTAGGCACACACTGTGGAAAAGCACTTTCATTGAGAGATGTTGCCAAGCTTCTATGAAAAAACGAGTTTCCGAAATACCAGCAAATATTTTTTCACCCATTCTTGATGATACTTGGTGGTAATGATCAGTACACAAATCCCACTTGGCTCACCAAATTTTGTTCTTCTAGGTTGAAGCGTTCGTCTACAGTAGCAGTTTTTATATTTAGGTTTCCCTCGATTCTCTGATATATAGATAGATGAATTTGGAACTCTAAATCCAACATGGTTGGTAGTAGCTCTTTGAAACTTGACAAAATAAAGGAGGTCTCAGATTTGTCTCTATGGTATGTTTCCTCTTCAAGTAGCCCTAGGCACAGACTGTGGTAAAGCACTTTCATTGAGAGGGGTTGCAGAGTTTCTAAGAAATTACGAGTTTTCCGAAATACCAGCAAATATTTTTTCACCCAATCTTGATGGTACTTGGTGGTAATGATCAGTACACAAATCCCACTTGGCTCACCAAATTTTTGTTCTTCTAGGTTGAAGCGTTCGTCTACAGTAGCAGTTTTTATACTAAGGTTTCCCTCTGTTCTCTCCTATATAGAAAGATGAATTTGGAACTCTAAATCCAACATGGTTTGTAGTAGCTCTTTGAAACTTGACAAAATAAAGGAGTTCTGAGTTTTGTCTCTATGGTTTGTTTCCTCTTCAAGTAGCCCTAGGCGCAGACTGTGGAAAAGCACTTTCATTGAGAGGGGTTGCCAACTTCTAAGAAATAACGAGTTTCCGAAATACCAGCAAATATTTTTTCACCCAATCTTGATGATACTTGGAGCAAAACGATCAGTACACATTTCCCACTTGGCTCACCAAATTTTGTTCTTCTATGTTGAAGCGTTCGTCTACAGTAGCAGTTTTTATATTTAGCTTTCCCTCTATTCTCTAATATATAGATAGATGAATTTGGAACTCTAAATCCAACATGGTTTGTAGTAGCACTTTGAAACTGACAAAATAAAGGAGTTCTCAGTTTTGTCTCTATGGTTTGTTTCCTCTTCAAGTAGCCCTAGGCACAGACTGTGGAAAGCACTTTCATGGAGATGGGTTGCCAAGCATCTAAGAAATAACGAGTTTCCGAAATACCAGCAAATATTTTTTCACACAATCTTGTTGATACTTGGTGGTAATGATCAGTACACAAATCCAACTTGGCTCACCATATTTTGTTCTTCTAGGTTGAAGCGTTCGTCTACAGTAGCAGTTTTTATATTTAGGTTTCTCTCTGTTCTCTCCTATATAGATAGATGAATTTGGAACTCTAAATCCAACATGGTTTGTAGTAGCTTTTGAAACTTGACAAAATAAAGGAGTTCTCAGTTTTGTCTCTATGGTTTGTTTCCTCTTAAAGTAGCCCTAGGCACAGACTGTGGAAAGCACTTTCATTGAGAGGGTTTGCCAAGCTTCTAAGAAATAACGAGTTTCCGAAATACCAGCAAATATTTTTTCACCCAATCTTGATGATACTTCGTGCTAATGATCAGTACACAAATCCCACTTGGCTCACCAAATTTTGTTCTTCTTGGTTGAAGCGTTCGTCTACAGTAGCAGTTTATATATTTAGGTTTCTCTCTGTTCTCTCCTATATAGATAGATGAATTTGGAACTCTAAATCCATAATGGTTTGTAGTAGCTCTTTGAAACTTGACAAAATAAAGGAGTTCTCAGATTTGTCTCTATGGTTTGTTTCCTCTTCATGTAGCCCTAGGCACAGACTGTGGAAAAGCACTTTCATTGAGAGGGGTTGCCAAGCTTCTAAGAAATAACGAGTTTCCGAAATACCAGCAAATATTTTTTCACCCAATCTTGATGATACTTGTTGCTAATGATCAGTACACAAATCCCACTTGGCTCACCAAATTTTGTTCTTCTAGGTTGAAGCATTCGTGTACAGTAGCAGTTTTTATATTTAGGTTTCACTATGTTCTCTCATATATAGATAGATGAATTTGGAACTCTAAATCCAGCATGGTTTGTAGTAGCTCTTTAAAACTTGAAAAAATAAAGGAGTTCTCAGTTTTGTCGCTATGGTTTGTTTCCTCTTCAAGTAGCCCTACGCACAGACTGTGGAAAAGCAATTTCATTGAGAGGGGTTCCCAAGCTTCTAAGAAATAACGAGTTTCCGAAATACCAGCAAATATTTTTTCAACGAATCTTGATGATACTTGGTGGTAATGATCAGTACACAAATCCCACTTGGCTCACCAAATTTTTTTTTCTTGTAGGTTGAAGGGTTCGTCTTCAGTAGCAGTTTTTATATTTAGGTTTCACTCTGTTCTCTCATATATAGATAGATGAATTTGGAACTCTAAATCCAACATGGTTTGTAGTAGCTCTTTGAAACTTGACAAAATAAAGGAGTTCTCAGTTTTTGTCTCTATGGTTTGTTTCCTCTTCAAGTAGCCCTAGGCACAGACTGTAAAAAGCACTTTCATGGAGATGGGTTGCCAAGCATCTAAGAAAAAACGACTTTCCGAAATACCAGCAAATATTTTTTCACACAATCTTGTTGATACTTGGTGGTAATGATCAGTACACAAATCCAACTTGGCTCACCATATTTTGTTCTTCTAGGTTGAAGCGTTCGTCTACAGTAGCAGTTTTTATATTTAGGTTTCTCTCTGTTCTCTCCTATATAGATAGATGAGTTTGGAACTCTAAATCCAACATGGTTTGTAGTAGCTCTTTGAAACTTGACAAAATAAAGGAGTTCTCAGATTTGTCTCTATGGTTTGTTTCCTCTTCAAGTAGCCCTAGGCACAGACTGTGGAAAAGCACTTTCACTGAGAAGGGTTGCCAAGCTTCTAAGAAATAACGATTTTCCGAAATACCAGCAAATATTTTTTCACCCAATCTTGATGATACTTGGTGGTAATGATCAGTACACAAATCCCACTTGGCTCACCAAATTTTGTTCTTCTAGGTTGAAGCATTCGTCTACAGTAGCAGTTTTATATTTAGGTTTCCCTCTGTTCTCTCCTATATAGATAGATGAATTTGGAACTCTAAATCCAACATGGTTTTGTAGTAGCTCTTTCAAACTTGACAAAATAAAGGAGTTCTCAGTTTTGTCTCTATGGTTTGTTTCCTCTTAAAGTAGCCCTAGGCACAGACTGTGGAAAGCACTTTCATTGAGATGGTTTGCCAAGCTTCTAAGAAATAACGAGTTTCCGAAATACCAGCAAATATTTTTTCACCCAATCTTGATGATACTTCGTGCTAATGATCAGTACACAAATCCCACTTGGCTCACCAAATTTTGTTCTTCTAGGTTGAATCGTTCGTCTACAGTAGCAGTTTTTGTATTTAGGATTTCTCTCTGTTCTCTCCTACATAGGATGAATTTGGAACTCTAAATCCAACATGCTTTGTAGTAGCTCCTTGAAACTTGACAAAATAAAGGAGTTCTCAGTTTTGTCTCTATGGTTTGTTTCCTCTTCAAGTAGCCCTAGGTACACTCTGTGAAAAAGCACTTTCATTGAGAGGGGTTGCCAAGCTTCTAAGAAATAACGAGTTCCGAAATACCAGCAAATATTTTTTCACCCAATCTTGATGATACTTATTGCTAATGATCAGTACACAAATCCCACTTGGCTCACCAAATTTTGTTTTTCAAGGTTGAAGCGTTCGTGTACAGTAGCAGTTTTTATATTTAGGTTTCCCTCTGTTCTCTCCTATATAGATAGATGAATTTGGAACTCTAAATCCAACATGGTTTGTAGTAGCTCTTTGAAACTTGACAAAATAAAGGAGTTCTCAATTTTGTCTCTATGGTTTGTTTCCTCTTCAAGTAGCCCTAGGCACAGACTGTGGAAAGCAATTTCATTGAGATGGGTTGTCAAGCTTCTAAGAAATAACGAGTTTCCGAAATACCAGCAAATATTTTTTCACACAATCTTGTTGATACTTGGTGGTAATGATCAGTACACAAATCCCACTTGGCTCACCAAATTTTGTTCTTCTAGGTTGAAGCGTTCGTCTACAGTAGCAGTTTATATATTTAGGTTTCTCTCTGTTCTCTCCTATATAGATAGATGAATTTGGAACTCTAAATCCATAATGGTTTGTAGTAGCTCTTTGAAAGTTGACAAAATAAAGGAGTTCTCAGATTTGTCTCTATGGTTTGTTTCCTCTTCAAGTTGCCCTAGGCACAGACTGTGGAAAAGCACTTTCATTGAGAGGGGTTGCCAAGCTTCTAAGAAATAACGAGTTTCCAAAATACCAGCAAATATTTTTTCACCCAATCTTGATGATACTAGGTGGTAATGATCAGTACACAAATCCCACTTGGCTTACCAAATTTTGTTCTTCTAGGTTGAAGCGTTCGTCTACAGTAGCAGTTTTTATACTTAGGTTTCCCTCTGTTCTCTCCTATATAGATAGATTAATTTGGAACACTAAATCCAACATGATTTGTAGTAGCTCCTTGAAACTTGACAAAATAAAGGAGTTCTCAGTTTTGTCTTTATGGTTTGTTTCCTCTTCAAGTAGCCCTAGGCACAGACTCTGGAAAAGCACTTTCAATGAGAGGGGTTGCCAAGCTTCTAAGAAATAACGAGTTTCCGAAATACCAGCAAATATTTTTTCACCCAATCTTGATGATACTTGTTGCTAATGATCAGAACACAAATCCCACTTGGCTCACCAAATTTTGTTCTTCTATGTTGAAGCGTTCGTGTACAGTAGCAGTTTTTATATTTAGGTTTCACTCTGTTCTCTCATATATAGATAGATGAATTTGGAACCCTAAATCCAACATGGTTTATAGTAGCTCTTTGAAACTTGACAAAATAAAGGAGTTCTCAGTTTTGTCTCTATGGTTTGCTGCCTCTTCAAGTAGCCCTAGGCACAGACTGTGGAAAAGCAATTTCATTGAGAGGGGTTGCCAAGCTTCTAAGAAATTACGACTTTCCGAAATACCAGCAAATATTTTTTCACCCAATCTTGATGATACTTGGTGGTAATGATCAGTACACAAATTCCACTTGGCCTACCAAATTTTGTTCTTCTAGTTTGAAGCGTTCGTCTAGAGTAGCAGTTTTTGTATTTAGGTTTCCCTCTGTTCTCTCCTATATAGATAGATCAATTTGGAAATCTAAATCCAACATGCTTTGTAGTAGCTCCTTGAAACTTGACAAAATAAAGGAGTTCTCAGTTTTGTCTCTATGGTTTGTTTTCTCTTCATGTAGCCCTAGGCACAGAATGTGGAAAAGCACTTTCATTGAGAGGGGTTGCCAAGCTTCTAAGAAATAACGAGTTTCCGAAATACCAGCAAATATTTTTTCACCCAATCTTGATAATACTTGGTGGTAATGATCAGTACACAAATCCCACTTTTCTTACCAAATTTTGTTCTTCTAGGTTGAAGTGTCGTCTCCAGTAGCAGTTTTTATATTTAGGTTTCCCTCTTTTCTCTCCTATATAGAAAGATGAAATTGGAACTCTAAATCCAACATGGTTTGTAGTAGCTCTTTGATACTTGACAAAATAAAGGAGTTCTCAGTTTTGTCGCTATGGTTTGTTTCCTCTTCAAGTAGCCCTAGGCACAGACTGTGGAAAAGCACATTCATTGAGAGGGGTTGCCAAGCTTCTAAGAAATTACGAGTTTCCGAAATACCAGCAAATATTTTTTCACCCAATCTTGATGATACTTGGTGGTAATGAACAGTACACAAATCCCACTTGGCTCACCAAATTTTGTTCTTCTAGGTTGAAGCGTTCATCTACAGTAGCAGTTTTTATATTTAGGTTTCACTCTGTTCTCTCCTATATAGATAGATGAATTTGGAAGTCTAAATCCAACATGGTTTGTAGTAGCTCTTTGAAACTTGAGAAAATAAAGGAGTTCTCAGTTTTGTCTCTATGGTTTGTTTCCTGTTCAAGTAGCCCTAGGCACAGACTCTTGAAAGCACTTTCATTGAGATGGGTTGTCAAGCTTCTAAGAAATAACGAGTTTCCAAAATACCAGCAAATATTTTTCACACAATCTTGTTGATACTTGGTGGTAATGATCAGTACACAAATCCCACTTGGCTCACCAAATTTTGTTCTTCTAGGTTGAAGCGTTCGTCTACAGTAGCAGTTTTTATATTTAGGTTTCTCTCTGCTCTCTCCTATATAGATAGATGAATTTGGAAGTCTAAATCCAACATGGTTTGTAGTAGCTCTTTGAAACTTCACAAAATAAAGGAGTTCTCAGTTTTGTCTCTATGGTTTGTTTCCTCTTAAAGTAGCCCTAGGCACAGACTTTGGAAAGCACTTTCATTGAGATGGGTTGTCAAGCTTCTAAGAAATAACGAGTTTCCGAAATACCAGCAAATATTTTTTCACACAATCTTGTTGATACTTGGTGGTAATGATCAGTACACATATCCCACTTGGCTTACGAAATTTTGTTCTTCTAGGTTGAAGCGTTCATCTACAGTAGCAGTTTTTATATTTAGGTTTCCCTCTGTTCTCTCCTATATAGATAGATGAATTTTAACTATAAATCCAACATGCTTTGTAGTAGCTCTTTGAAACTTGACAAAATAAAGGAGTTCTCAGTTTTGTCTCTATGGTTTGTTTCCTCTTCAAGTAGCCCTAGGCACAGACTGTGGAAAAGCACTTTCATTGAGAGGGGTTGCCAAGCTTTTTAGAAATAACGAGTTTCCGAAATACCAGCAAATATTTTTTCACCCAATCTTGATGATACTTGGTGCTAATGATCAGTACACAAATCCCACTTGGCTCACCAAATTTACTTCTTCTAGGTTGAAGCGTTCGTGTACAGTAGCAGTTTTTATATTTAGGTTTCCCTCTGTTCTCTCCTACACAGATAGATGAATTTGGAACTCTAAATCCAACATGGTTTGTAGTAGCTCTTTGAAACTTGACAAAATAAAGGAGTTCTCAGATTTGTCTCTATGGTTTGTTTCCTCTTCAAGTAGCCCTAGGCACAGACTGTGGAAAGCACTTTCATTGAGAGGGGTTGCCAAGCTTCTACGAAATAACGAGTTTCCGAAATACCAGCAAATATTTTTTCACCCAATCTTGATAATACTTGGTGGTAATGATCAGTACACAAATCCCACTTGGCTTACCAAATTTTGTTCTTCTAGGTTGAAGCGTTCGTCTCCAGTAGCAGTTTTTATATTTAGGTTTCCCTCTTTTCTCTCCTATATAGAAAGATGAAATTGGAACTCTAAATCCAACATGGTTTGTAGTAGCTCTTTGATACTTGACAAAATAAAGGAGTATTCAGTTTTGTCGCTATGGTTTGTTTCCTCTTCAAGTAGTCCTAGGCACAGACTGTGGAAAAGCACATTCATTGAGACGGGTTGCCAAGCTTCTAAGAAATTACGAGTTTCCGAAATACCAGCAAATATTTTTTCACCCAATCTTGATGATACTTGGTGGTAATGATCAGTACACAAATCCCACTTGGCTCACCAAATTTTGTTCTTCTAGGTTGAAGCGTTCATCTACAGTAGCAGTTTTTATATTTAGGTTTCACTCTGTTCTCTCCTATATAGATAGATGAATTTGGAAGTCTAAATCCAACATGGTTTGTAGTAGCTCTTTGAAACTTGATAAAATAAACGAGTTCTCAGTTTTGTCTCTATGGTTTGTTTCCTGTTCAAGTAGCCCTAGGCACAGACTCTTGAAAGCACTTTTATTGAGATGGCTTGTCAAGCTTCTAAGAAATAACGAGTTTCCGAAATACCAGCAAATATTTTTCACACAATCTTGTTGATACTTGGTGGTAATGATCAGTACACAAATCCCACTTGGCTCACCAAATTTTGTTCTTCTAGGTTGAAGCGTTCGTCTACAGTAGCAGTTTTTATATTTAGGTTTCTCTCTGTTCTCTCCTATATAGATAGATGAATTTGGAACTCTAAATCCAACATGGTTTGTAGTAGCTCTTTGAAACTTCACAAAATAAACGAGTTCTCAGATTTGTCTCTATGGTTTGTTTCCTCTTCAAGTAGCCCTAGGCGTAGACTGTGGAAAAGCACTTTCATTGAGAGGGGTTGCCAAGCTTCTAAGAAATAACGAGTTTCCGAAATACCAGCAAATATTTTTTCACCCAATCTTGATGATACTTGGTGCTGATGATCAGTACACAAATCCCACTTGGCTCACCAAATTTAGTTCTTCTAGGTTGAAGCGTTCGTGTACAGTAGCAGTTTTTATATTTAGGTTTCCCTCTGTTCTCTCCTACATGGATAGATGAATTTGGAACTCTAAATCCAACATGGTTTGTAGTAGCTCTTTGAATCTTGACAAAATAAAGGAGTTCTAGGTATGTCTCTCTGGTTTGTTTCCTCTTCAAGTAGCCCTAGGAACAGACTGTGGAAAAGCACTTTCATTGAGATGGGTTGCCAAGCTTCTAAGAAGTATCGAGTTTCCAAAATACCAGCAAATATTTTTTCACCCAAACTTGATGATACTTGGTGGTAATGATCAGCACACCAATCCCACTTGGCTAACCAATTTTGGTTCATCTAGGATGAAGCATTCGTGTACAGTAGCAGTTTTTATATTTAGGTTTCCCTCTGTTCTCTCCTATATAGATAGATGAATTTGGAACTCTAAATCCAACATGATTTGTAGTAGCTCTTTGAAACTTGACAAAATAAAGGAGTTCTCAGTTTTGTCTCTATGGTTTGTTTCCTCTTAAAGTAGCCCTAGGCACAGACTGTGCAAAGCACTTTCATTGAGATGGGTTGCCAAGCTTCTAAGAAATAACGAGTTTCCGAAATACCAGCATATATTTTTTCACACAATCTTGTTGATACTTGGTAGTAATGATCAGTACACAAATGCCACTTGGCTCACCACATTTTGTTCTTCTAGGTTGAAGCGTTCGTCTACAGTAGCAGTTTTTATATTTAGGTTTCCCTCTGTTCTCTAATATATAGATAGATGAATTTGGAACTCTAAATCCAACATGCTTTGTAGTAGCTCTTTGATACTTGACAAAAGAAAGGAGTTCTCAGATTTGTCTCTATGGTTTGTTTCCTCTTAAAGTAGCCCTAGGCACAGACTGTGGAAAGCACTTTCATTGAGATGGGTTGCCAAGCTTCTAAGAAATAACGAGTTTCCGAAATACCAGCAAATATTTTTTCACACAATCTTGTTGATACTTGGTGGTAATGATCAGCACACAAATCCCACTTGGCTCACCAAATTTTGTTCTTCTAGGTTGAAGCTTTCGTCTACAGTAGCAGTTTTTATATTTAGGTTTCTCTCTGTTCTCTCCTATATAGATGGATGAATTTGGAACTCGAAATCCAGTATGCTTTGTAGTAGCTCCTTGAAACTTGACAAAATGAAGGAGTTCTCAGCTTTGTCTCTATAGTTTGTTTCCTCTTCAAATAGCCCTAGGCACAGACTGTGGAAAAGCACTTTCATTGAGAGGGGTTGCCAAGCTTCTAAGAAATAACGAGTTTCCGAAATACCAGCAAATATTTTTTCACCTAATCTTGATGATACTTGTTGCTAATGATCAGTACACAAATCCCACTTGGCTCACCAAATTTAGTTCTTCTATGTTGAAGCGTTCGTGTACAGTAGCAGTTTTTATATTTAGGTTTCCCTCTCTTCTATCCTACACAGATAGATGAATTTGGAACTCTAAATTCAACATGGTTTGTAGTAGCTCTTTGAAACTTGACAAAATAATGGAGTTCTCAGTTTTGTCTCTCTGGTTTGTTTCCTCTTCAAATAGCACCAGGAACAGACTGTGGAAAAGCACTTTCATTGAGATGGGTTGCCAAGCTTCTAAGAAATATCGATTTTCCGAAATACCAGCAAATATTTCTTCACCCAATCTTGATGATACTTGGTGGTAGTGATCAGTACACAAATACCTCTTGGCTTACCAAATTTTGTTCTTCTAGGTTGAAGCGTTCGTCTACATAGCAGTTTTTATATTTCGGTTTCCCTCTGTTCTCTCCTATATAGATAGATGAATTTGGAACTCTTAATCCAACATGGTTTGTAGTAGCTCTTTGAAACTTGACAAAATAAAGGAGTTCTCAGTTTTGTCTCTATGGTTTGTTTCCTCTTAAAGTAGCCCTAGGCACAGACTGTGGAAAGCACTTTCATTGAGATGGGTTGCCAAGCTTCTAAGAAATAACGAGTTTCCGAAATACCAGCATATATTTTTTCACACAATCTTGTTGATACTTGGTGGTAATGATCAGTACACAAATGCCACTTGGCTCACCACATTTTGTTCTTCTAGGTTTAAGGGTTCGTCTACAGTAGCAGTTTTTATATTTAGGTTTCCCTGTGTTCTCTCCTATATAGATAGATGAATTTGGAACTCTAAATCCAACATGCTTTGTAGTAGCTCTTTGAAACTTGACAAAATAAAGGAGTTCTCAGATTTGTCTCTATGGTTTGTTTCCTCTTCAAGTAGCCCTAGGCACAGACTGTGGAAAAGCACTTTCATTGAGAGGGGTTGCCAAGCTTCTAAGAAATAACGAGTTTCCGAAATACCAGCAAATATTTTTTCACCCAATCTTGATGATACTTGGTGTTAATGATCAGTACACAAATCCCAATTGGCTCACCAAATTTTGTTCTTCTAGGTTGAAGCGTTCGTCTACAGTAGCAGTTTTTATATTTAAGTTTCCCTCTGTTCTTTCATATATAGATAGATGAATTGGGAACTCTAAATCCAACATGGTTTGTAGTAGCTCTTTGAAACTTGATAAAATAAAGGAGTTCTCAGTTTTGTCTGAATGGTTTTTTCCTCTTAAAGAAGCCCTAGGCACAGACTGTGGAAAGCACTTTCATTGAGATGGGTTGCCAAGCTTCTAAGAAATAACGAGTTTCCGAAATACCAGCAAATATTTTTTCACACTACCTTGTTGATACTTGGTGGTAATGTTCAGCACACAAATCCCACTTGGCTCACCAAATTTTGTTCTTCTACGTTGAAGCGTTCGTCTACAGTAGCAGTTTTATATTTAGGTTTGTCTCTGTTCTCTCCTATATAGATAGATGAATTTGGAACTCTAAATCCAACATGCTTTGTAGTAGCTCCTTGAAACTTGACAAAATGAAGGAGTTCTCAGTTTTGTCTCTATGGTTTGTTTCCTCTTCAAGTAGTCCTAGGCACAGACTGTGGAAAAGCACTTTCATTGAGAGGGGTTGCCAAGCTTCTAAGAAATAACGAGTTTCCGAAATACCAGCAAATATTTTTTCACCCAATCTTGATGATACTTGTTGTTAATGATCAGTACACAAATCCCACTTGGCTCACCAAATTCAGTTCTTCTAGGTTGAAGCGTTCGTGTACAGTAGCAGTTTTTATATTTAGGTTTCCCTCTGTTCTCTCCTATATACATAGATGAATTTGGAACTCTAAATCCAACATGCTTTGTAGTAGCTCTTTGAAACTTGACAAAATAAAGGAGTTCTCAGTTTTGTCTCTATGGTTTGTTTCCTCTTAAAGTAGCTCTAGGCACAGACTGTGGAAAGCACTTTCATTGAGATGGGTTGCCAATCTTCTAAGAAATAACGAGTTTCCGAAATACCAGCATATATTTTTTTCACACAATCTTGTTGATACTTGGTGGTAATGATCAGTACACAAATCCCACTTGGCTCACCACATTTTGTTCTTCTAGGTTGAAGCGTTCGTCTACAGTAGCAGTTTTTATATTTAGGTTTCCCTCTGTTCTCTCCTATATAGATAGATGAATTTGGAACTCTAAATCCAACAAGCTTTGTAGTAGCTCTTTGAAACTTGACAAAATAAAGGAGTTCTCAGTTTTGTCTCTATGGTTTGTTTCCTCTTCACGTAGCCCTAGGCACAGACTGTGGAAAAGCACTTTCATTGAGAGGGGTTGCCAAGCTTCTAAGAAATAACGAGTTTCCGAAATACCAGCAAATATTTTTTCACCCAATCTTGATAATACTTGGTGGTAATGATCAGTAAACAAATCCAACTTGGCTCACCAAATTTTGATCTTCTAGGTTGAAGCGTTCGTCTACAGTAGCAGTTTTTATATTTAGGTTTCTCTCTGTTCTCTCCTATATAGATAGATGAATTTGGAACTCTAAATCCAACATGCTTTGTAGTAGTTCCTTGAAACTTGACAAAATGAAGGAGTTCTCAGTTTTGTCTCTATGGTTTGTTTCCTCTTCAAGTAGTCCTAGGCACAGACTGTGGAAAAGCACTTTCATTGAGAGGGGTTGCCAAGCTTCTAAGAAATAACTAGTTTCCGAAATACCAGCAAATATTTTTTCACCCAATCTTGATGATACTTGTTGCTAATGATGAGTACACAAATCCCACTTGGCTCACCAAATTCAGTTCTTCTAGGTTGAAGCATTCGTGTACAGTATCAGTTTTTATATTTAGGTTTCCCTCTGTTCTCTCCTATACAGATAGATGAATTTGGAACTCTAAATACAACATGGTTTGTAGTAGCTCTTTGAAACTTGACAAAATAAAGGAGTTCTCAGTTTTGTCTCTCTGGTTTGTTTCCTCTTCAAATAGCACTAGGAACAGACTGTGGAAAAGCACTTTCATTGAGATGGGTTGCCAAGCTTCTAAGAAATATCGAGTTTCCGAAATACCAGCAAATATTTTTTCACCCAAATTTGATGATACTTGGTGGCAATGATCAGTACACAAATCCCAATTGGCTTACCAAATTTTGTTCTTCTAGGTTGAAGCGTTCGTCTACAGTAGCAGTTTTTATATTTAGGTTTCCCTCTGTTCTTTCCTATATAGATAGATGATTTGGGAACTCTAAATCCAACATGGTTTGTAGTAGCTCTTTGAAACTTGATAAAATAAAGGAGTTCTCAGTTTTGTCTGAATGGTTTGTTTCCTCTTAAAGTAGCCCTAGGCACAGACTGTGGAAAGCACTTTCATTGAGATGGGTTGCCAAGCTTCTAAGAAATAACGAGTTTCCGAAATACCAGCAAATATTTTTTCACACTATCTTGTTGATACTTGGTGGTAATGATCAGCACACAAATCCCACATGGCTCACCAAATTTTGTTCTTCTAGGTTGAAGCGTTCGTCTACAGTAGCAGTTTTTATATTTAGGTTTCTCTCTGTTCTCTCCTATATAGATAGATGAATTTGGAACTCTAAATCCAACATGCTTTGTAGTAGCTCCTTGAAACTTGACAAAATGAAGGAGTTCTCAGTTTTGTCTCTATGGTTTGTTTCCTCTTCAAGTAGCCCTAGGCACAGACTGTGGAAAAGCACTTTCATTGAGAGGGGTTGCCAAGCTTCTAAGAAATAACGAGTTTCCGAAATACCAGCAAATATTTTTTCACCCAATCTTGATGATACTTGTTGCTAATGATCAGTACACAAATCCCACTTGGCTCACCAAATTTAGTTCTTCTAGGTTGAAGCGTTCGTGTACAGTAGCAGTTTTTATATTTAGGTTTCCCTCTGTTCTCTCCTACACAGATAGATGAATTTGGAACTCTAAATCCAACATGGTTTGTAGTAGCTCTTTGAAACTTGACAAAATAAAGGAGTTCTCTGTTTTGTCTCTCTGGTTTGTTTCCTCTTCAAATAGCACTAGGAACAGACTGTGGAAAAGCACTTTCATTGAGATGGGTTGCCAAGCTTCTAAGAAATATCGAGTTTCCGAAATACCATCAAATATTTCTTCACCCAATCTTGATTATACTTGGTGGTAGTGATCAGTACACAAATCCCACTTGCCTCACCGAATTTTGTTCTTCTAGGTTGAAGCGTTCGTCTACAGTAGCAGTTTTTATATTTAGGTTTCTCTCTGTTCTCTCCTATATAGATAGATGAATTTGGAACTCTTAATCCAACATGGTTTGTAGTAGCTCTTTGAAACTTGACAAAATAAAGGAGTTCTCAGTTTTGTCTCTATGGTTTGTTTCCTCTTAAAGGTAGCTCTAGGCACAGACTGTGGAAAGCACTTTCATTGAGATGGGGTGCCAAGCTTCTAAGAAATAACGAGTTTCGGAAATACCAGCAAATATTTTTTCACCCAAACTTGATGATACTTGGTGGTAATGATTAGTATACAAATCCCACTTGGCTTACCAAATTTTGTTCTTCTAGGTTGAAGCGTTCGTCTACAGTAGCAGTTTTTATATTTAGGTTTCCCTCTGTTCTCTCCTATATAGATGGATGAATTTCGTACTCTAAATCCAACATGCTTTGTAGTAGCTCCTTGAAACTTGAAAAAATAAAGGAGTTCTCAGTTTTGTCTCTATGGTTTGTTTCCTCTTCAAGTATCCCTAGGCACAGACTGTGGAAAAGCACTTTCAATGAGAGGGGTTGCCAAGCTTCTAAGAAATAACGAGTTTACGAAATACCAGCAAATATTTTTTCACCCAATCTTGATGATACTTGTTGTTAATGATCAGTACACAAATCCCACTTGGCTCACCAAATTTAGTTCTTCAAGGTTGAAGCGTTCGTGTACAGTAGCAGTTTTTATATTTAGTTTACCCTCTGTTCTCTCCATATAGATAGATAAATTTGGACTCTAAAACCAACATGCTTTGTAGTAACTCCTTGAAACTTGACAAAATAAAGGAGTTCTCAGTTTTGTCACTATGGTTTGTTTCCTCTTCATGTAGCCCTAGGCACAGACTGTGGAAAGCATTTCATTGAGATGGGTTGCAAGGTTCTAAGAAATAACTAGTTTCCGAAATACCAGCAAATATTTTTTCACCCAATCTTGATGATACTTGGTGGTAAGGATCAGTACACAAATCCCACTTGGCTTACCAAATTTTGTTCTTCTAGGTTGAAGCGTTCGTCTACAGTAGCAGTTTTTATATTTAGGTTTCCCTCTGTCCTCTCCTATATAGAAAGATGAATTTGGAACTCTAAATCCAACATGGTTTGTAGTAGCTCTTTGAAACTTGACAAAATAAAGGCGTTCTCAGTTTTGTCACTATGGTTTGTTTCCTCTTCATGTAGCCCCAGGCACAGACTGTGGAAAGCATTTCATTGAGATGGGTTGCAAGGTTCTAAGAAATAACTAGTTTCCGAAATACCAGCAAATATTTTTTCACACAATCTTGTTGATACGTGGTGGTAATGATCAGTACACAAATCCCACTTGGGTCACCAAATTTTGTTCTTCTAGGTTGAAGCGTTCGTATACAGTAGCAGTTTTTATATTTACGTTTCTCTCAGTTCTCTCCTATATAGGTAGATGAATTTGGAACTCTAAATCCAACATGGTTTGTAGTAGCTCTTTGAAACTTGACAAAATAAAGGAGTTCTCAGATTTGTCTCTATGGTTTGTTTCCTCTTCAAGTAGCCCTAGGCACAGACTGTGGAAAGCAGTTTCATTGAGATGGGTTGCCAATCTTCTAAGAAATAACGAGTTTCGGAAATACCAGCAAATATTTTTTCACCCAAACTTGATGATACTTGGTGGTAATGAGTAGTATACAAATCCCACTTGGCTTACCAAATTTTGTTCTTCTAGGTTGAAGCGTTCGTCTACAGTAGCAGTTTTTATATTTAGGTTTCCCTCTGTTCTCTCCTATATAGAAAGATGAATTTGGAACTATAAATCCCAACATGCTTTGTAGTAGCTCCTTGAAACTTGACAAAATAAAGGAGTTCTCAGATTTGTCTCTATGGTTTGTTTCCTCTTCAAGTAGCCCTAGGCACAGACTGTGGAAAAGCACTTTCATTGAGAGGGGTTGCCAAGCTTCTAAGAAATAACGATTTTCCGAAATACCAGCAAATATTTTTTCACCCAATATTTAGGATACTTGTTGATAATGATCAGTACACAAATCCCACTTGGCTCACCAAATTTAGTTCTTCTAGGTTGAAGCGTTCGTGTACAGTAGCAGTTTTTATATTTAGGTTTCCCTCTGTTCTCTCCTACACAGATAGATGAATTTGGAACTCTAAATCCAACATGGTTTGTAGTAGCTCTTTGAAACTTGACAAAATAAAGGAGTTCTCTGTTTTGTCTCTCTGGTTTGTTTCCTCTTCAAATAGCACTAGGAACAGACTGTGGAAAAGCACTTTCATTGAGATGGGTTGCCAAGCTTCTAAGAAATTACGAGTTTCGGAAATACCATCAAATATTTCTTCACCCAATCTTGATGATACTTGGTGGTAGTGATCAGTACACAAATCCCACTTGCCTCACCGAATTTTGTTCTTCTAGGTTGAAGCGTTCGTCTACAGTAGCAGTTTTTATATTTAGGTTTCTCTCTGTTCTCTCCTATATAGATAGATGAATTTGGAACTCTTAATCCAACATGGTTTGTAGTAGCTCTTTGAAACTTGAAAAAATAACGGAGTTCTCAGTTTTGTCTCTATGGTTTGTTTCCTCTTAAAGTAGCTCTAGGCACAGACTGTGGAAAGCACTTTCATTGAGATGGGTTGCCAAGCTTCTAAGAAATAACGAGTTTCCGAAATACCAGCAAATATTTTTTCACACAATCTTGTTGATACTTGGTGGTAATGATCAGTACACAAATCCCACTTGGCTCACCACATTTTGTTCTTCTAGGTTGAAGCGTTCGTCTACAGTAGCAGTTTTTATATTTAGGTTTCCATCTGTTCTCTCCTATATAGATAGATGAATTTGGAACTCTAAATCCAACATGCTTTCTAGTACCTCCTTGAAACTTGACAAAATAAAGGAGTTCTCAGTTTTGTCTCTATGGTTTGTTTCCTCTTCACGTAGCCCTAGGCACAGACTGTGGAAAAGCGCTTTCATTGAGAGGGGTTGCCAAGCTTCTAAGAAACAACGAGTTTCCGAAATACCAGCAAATATTTTTTCACCCAATCTTGATAATACTTGGTGGTAATGACCAGTATACAAATCCAACTTGGCTCACCAAATTTTGATCTTCTAGGTTGAAGCGTTCGTCTACAGTAGCAGTTTTTATATTTAGGATTCTCTCTGTTCTCTCCTATATAGATAGATGAATTTGGAACTCTAAATCCAATATGGTTTGTAGTAGCTCTTTGAAACTTGACAAAATAAAGGAGTTCTCAGATTTGTCTCTATGGTTTGTTTCCTCTTCAAGTAGCCCTAGGCACAGACTGTGGAAAGCACTTTAATTGAGATGGGTTGCCAAGCTTCTAAGAAATAACGAGTTCGGAAATACCAGCAAATATTTTTTCACCCAAACTTGATGATACTTGGTGGTAATGATTAGTATACAAATCCCACTTGGCTTACCAAATTTTGTTCTTCTAGGTTGAAGCGTTCGTCTACAGTAGCAGTTTTATATTTAGGTTTCCCTCTGTTCTCTCCTATATAGATGGATGAATTTGGTACTCTAAATCCAACATGCTTTGTAGTAGCTCCTTGAAACTTGAAAAAATAAAGGAGTTCTCAGTTTTGTCTCTATGGTTTGTTTCCTCTTCAAGTATCCCTAGGCACAGACTGTGGAAAAGCACTTTCAATGAGAGGGGTTGCCAAGCTTCTAAGAAATAACGAGTTTACGAAATACCAGCAAATATTTTTTCACCCAATCTTGATGATACTTGTTGTTAATGATCAGTACACAAATCCCACTTGCCTCACCAAATTTAGTTCTTCAAGGTTGAAGCGTTCGTGTACAGTAGCAGTTTTTATATTTAGTTTACCCTCTGTTCTCTCCATATAGATAGATAAATTTGGACTCTAAAACCAACATGCTTTGTAGTAACTCCTTGAAACTTGACAAAATAAAGGAGTTCTCAGTTTTGTCACTATGGTTTGTTTCCTCTTCATGTAGCCCTAGGCACAGACTGTGGAAAGCATTTCATTGAGATGGGTTGCAAGGTTCTAAGAAATAACTAGTTTGCGAAATACCAGCAAATATTTTTTCACCCAATCTTGATGATACTTGGTGGTAAGGATCAGTACACAAATCCCACTTGGCTTACCAAATTTTGTTCTTCTAGGTTGAAGCGTTCGTCTACAGTAGCAGTTTTTATATTTAGGTTTCCCTCTGTCCTCTCCTATATAGAAAGATTAATTTGGAACTCTAAATCCAACATGGTTTGTAGTAGCTCTTTGAAACTTGACAAAATAAAGGCGTTCTCAGTTTTGTCACTATGGTTTGTTTCCTCTTCATGTAGCCCCAGGCACAGACTGTGGAAAGCATTTCATTGAGATGGGTTGCAAGGTTCTAAGAAATAACTAGTTTCCGAAATACCAGCAAATATTTTTTCACACAATCTTGTTGATACGTGGTGGTAATGATCAGTACACAAATCCCACTTGGGTCACCAAATTTTGTTCTTCTAGGTTGAAGCGTTCGTATACAGTAGCAGTTTTTATATTTACGTTTCTCTCTGTTCTCTCCTATATAGGTAGATGAATTTGGAACTCTAAATCCAACATGGTTTGTAGTAGCTCTTTGAAACTTGACAAAATAAAGGAGTTCTCAGATTTGTCTCTATGGTTTGTTTCCTCTTCAAGTAGCCCTAGGCACAGACTGTGGAAAGCAGTTTCATTGAGATGGGTTGCCAATCTTCTAAGAAATAACGAGTTTCGGAAATACCAGCAAATATTTTTTCACCCAAACTTGATGATACTTGGTGGTAATGAGTAGTATACAAATCCCACTTGGCTTACCAAATTTTGTTCTTCTAGGTTGAAGCGTTCGTCTACAGTAGCAGTTTTTATATTTAGGTTTCCCTCTCTTCTCTCCTATATAGAAAGATGAATTTGGTACTATAAATCCAACATGCTTTGTAGTAGCTCCTTGAAACTTGACAAAATAAAGGAGTTCTCAGTTTTGTCTCTATGGTTTGTTTCCTCTACAAGTAGCCCTAGGCACAGACTGTGGAAAAGCACTTTCATTGAGAGGGGTTGCCAAGCTTCTAAGAAATAACGATTTTCCGAAATACCAGCAAATATTTTTTCACCCAATCTTTAGGATACTTGTTGATAATGATCAGTACACAAATCCCACTTGGCTCACCAAATTTAGTTCTTCTAGGTTGAAGCGTTCGTGTACAGTAGCAGTTTTTATATTTAGGTTTCCCTCTGTTCTCTCCTATATAGATAGATGAATTTGGAACTCTAAATCCAACAAGCTTTGTAGTAGCTCTTTGAAACTTGACAAAATAAAGGAGTTCTCAGTTTTGTCTCTATGGTTTGTTTCCTCTTCACGTAGCCCTAGGCACAGACTGTGGAAAAGCACTTTCATTGAGAGGGGTTGCCAAGCTTCTAAGAAATAACGAGTTTCCGAAATACCAGCAAATATTTTTTCACCCAATCTTGATAATACTTGGTGGTAATGATCAGTAAACAAATCCAACTTGGCTCACCAAATTTTGATCTTCTAGGTTGAAGCGTTCGTCTACAGTAGCAGTTTTTATATTTAGGTTTCTCTCTGTTCTCTCCTATATAGATAGATGAATTTGGAACTCTAAATCCAACATGCTTTGTAGTAGTTCCTTGAAACTTGACAAAATGAAGGAGTTCTCAGTTTTGTCTCTATGGTTTGTTTCCTCTTCAAGTAGTCCTAGGCACAGACTGTGGAAAAGCACTTTCATTGAGAGGGGTTGCCAAGCTTCTAAGAAATAACTAGTTTCCGAAATACCAGCAAATATTTTTTCACCCAATCTTGATGATACTTGTTGCTAATGATGAGTACACAAATCCCACTTGGCTCACCAAATTCAGTTCTTCTAGGTTGAAGCATTCGTGTACAGTATCAGTTTTTATATTTAGGTTTCCCTCTGTTCTCTCCTATACAGATAGATGAATTTGGAACTCTAAATACAACATGGTTTGTAGTAGCTCTTTGAAACTTGACAAAATAAAGGAGTTCTCAGTTTTGTCTCTCTGGTTTGTTTCCTCTTCAAATAGCACTAGGAACAGACTGTGGTAAAGCACTTTCATTGAGATGGGTTGCCAAGCTTCTAAGAAATATCGAGTTTCTGAAATACCAGCAAATATTTTTTCACCCAAATTTGATGATACTTGGTGGCAATGATCAGTACACAAATCCCAATTGGCTTACCAAATTTTGTTCTTCTAGGTTGAAGCGTTCGTCTACAGTAGCAGTTTTTATATTTAGGTTTCCCTCTGTTCTTTCCTATATAGATAGATGATTTGGGAACTCTAAATCCAACATGGTTTGTAGTAGCTCTTTGAAACTTGATAAAATAAAGGAGTTCTCAGTTTTGTCTGAATGGTTTGTTTCCTCTTAAAGTAGCCCTAGGCACAGACTGTGGAAAGCACTTTCATTGAGATGGGTTGCCAAGCTTCTAAGAAATAACGAGTTTCCGAAATACCAGCAAATATTTTTTCACACTATCTTGTTGATACTTGGTGGTAATGATCAGCACACAAATCCCACATGGCTCACCAAATTTTGTTCTTCTAGGTTGAAGCGTTCGTCTACAGTAGCAGTTTTTATATTTAGGTTTCTCTCTGTTCTCTCCTATATAGATAGATGAATTTGGAACTCTAAATCCAACATGCTTTGTAGTAGCTCCTTGAAACTTGACAAAATGAAGGAGTTCTCAGTTTTGTCTCTATGGTTTGTTTCCTCTTCAAGTAGCCCTAGGAACAGACTGTGGAAAAGCACTTTCATTGAGAGGGGTTGCCAAGCTTCTAAGAAATAACGAGTTTCCGAAATACCAGCAAATATTTTTTCACCCAATCTTGATGATACTTGTAGCTAATGATCAGTACACAAATCCCACTTGGCTCACCAAATTTAGTTCTTCTAGGTTGAAGCGTTCGTGTACAGTAGCAGTTTTTATATTTAGGTTTCCCTCTGTTCTCTCCTACACAGATAGATGAATTTGGAACTCTAAATCCAACATGGTTTGTAGTAGCTCTTTGAAACTTGACAAAATAAAGGAGTTCTCTGTTTTGTCTCTCTGGTTTGTTTCCTCTTCAAATAGCACTAGGAACAGACTGTGGAAAAGCACTTTCATTGAGATGGGTTGCCAAGCTTCTAAGAAATATCGAGTTTCCGAAATACCATCAAATATTTCTTCACCCAATCTTGATTATACTTGGTGGTAGTGATCAGTACACAAATCCCACTTGCCTCACCGAATTTTGTTCTTCTAGGTTGAAGCGTTCGTCTACAGTAGCAGTTTTTATATTTAGGTTTCTCTCTGTTCTCTCCTATATAGATAGATGAATTTGGAACTCTTAATCCAACATGGTTTGTAGTAGCTCTTTGAAACTTGACAAAATAAAGGAGTTCTCAGTTTTGTCTCTATGGTTTGTTTCCTCTTAAAGTAGCTCTAGGCACAGACTGTGGAAAGCACTTTCATTGAGATGGGGTGCCAAGCTTCTAAGAAATAACGAGTTTCCGAAATACCAGCAAATATTTTTTCACACAATCTTGTTGATACTTGGTGGTAATGATCAGTACACAAATCCCACTTGGCTCACCACATTTTGTTCTTCTAGGTTGAAGCGTTCGTCTACAGTAGCAGTTTTTATATTTAGGTTTCCCTCTGTTCTCTCCTATATAGATAGATGAATTTGGAACTCTAAATCCAACATGCTTTCTAGTACCTCCTTGAAACTTGACAAAATAAAGGAGTTCTCAGTTTTGTCTCTATGGTTTGTTTCCTCTTCACGTAGCCCTAGGCACAGACTGTGGAAAAGCGCTTTCATTGAGAGGGGTTGCCAAGCTTCTAAGAAACAACGAGTTTCGGAAATACCAGCAAATATTTTTTCACCCAATCTTGATAATACTTGGTGGTAATGACCAGTATACAAATCCAACTTGGCTCACCAAATTTTGATCTTCTAGGTTGAAGCGTTCGTCTACAGTAGCAGTTTTTATATTTAGGTTTCTCTCTGTTCTCTCCTATATAGATAGATGAATTTGGAACTCTAAATCCAATATGGTTTGTAGTAGCTCTTTGAAACTTGACAAAATAAAGGAGTTCTCAGATTTGTCTCTATGGTTTGTTTCCTCTTCAAGTAGCCCTAGGCACAGACTGTGGAAAGCACTTTCATTGAGATGGGTTGCCAAGCTTCTAAGAAATAACGAGTTTCGGAAATACCAGCAAATATTTTTTCACCCAAACTTAATGATACTTGGTGGTAATGATTAGTATACAAATCCCACTTGGCTTACCAAATTTTGTTCTTCTAGGTTGAAGCGTTCGTCTACAGTAGCAGTTTTTATATTTAGGTTTCCCTCTGTTCTCTCCTATATAGATGGATGAATTTCGTACTCTAAATCCAACATGCTTTGTAGTAGCTCCTTGAAACTTGAAAAAATAAAGGAGTTCTCAGTTTTGTCTCTATGGTTTGTTTCCTCTTCAAGTATCCCTAGGCACAGACTGTGGAAAAGCACTTTCAATGAGAGGGGTTGCCAAGCTTCTAAGAAATAACGAGTTTACGAAATACCAGCAAATATTTTTTCACCCAATCTTGATGATACTTGTTGTTAATGATCAGTACACAAATCCCACTTGGCTCACCAAATTTAGTTCTTCAAGGTTGAAGCGTTCGTGTACAGTAGCAGTTTTTATATTTAGTTTACCCTCTGTTCTCTCCATATAGATAGATAAATTTGGACTCTAAAACCAACATGCTTTGTAGTAACTCCTTGAAACTTGACAAAATAAAGGAGTTCTCAGTTTTGTCACTATGGTTTGTTTCCTCTTCATGTAGCCCTAGGCACAGACTGTGGAAAGCATTTCATTGAGATGGGTTGCAAGGTTCTAAGAAATAACTAGTTTCCGAAATACCAGCAAATATTTTTTCACCCAATCTTGATGATACTTGGTGGTAAGGATCAGTACACAAATCCCACTTGGCTTACCAAATTTTGTTCTTCTAGGTTGAAGCGTTCGTCTACAGTAGCAGTTTTTATATTTAGGTTTCCCTCTGTCCTCTCCTATATAGAAAGATGAATTTGGAACTCTAAATCCAACATGGTTTGTAGTAGCTCTTTGAAACTTGACAAAATAAAGGCGTTCTCAGTTTTGTCACTATGGTTTGTTTCCTCTTCATGTAGCCCCAGGCACAGACTGTGGAAAGCATTTCATTGAGATGGGTTGCAAGGTTCTAAGAAATAACTAGTTTCCGAAATACCAGCAAATATTTTTTCACACAATCTTGTTGATACGTGGTGGTAATGATCAGTACACAAATCCCACTTGGGTCACCAAATTTTGTTCTTCTAGGTTGAAGCGTTCGTATACAGTAGCAGTTTTTATATTTACGTTTCTCTCAGTTCTCTCCTATATAGGTAGATGAATTTGGAACTCTAAATCCAACATGGTTTGTAGTAGCTCTTTGAAACTTGACAAAATAAAGGAGTTCTCAGATTTGTCTCTATGGTTTGTTTCCTCTTCAAGTAGCCCTAGGCACAGACTGTGGAAAGCAGTTTCATTGAGATGGGTTGCCAATCTTCTAAGAAATAACGAGTTTCGGAAATACCAGCAAATATTTTTTCACCCAAACTTGATGATACTTGGTGGTAATGAGTAGTATACAAATCCCACTTGGCTTACCAAATTTTGTTCTTCTAGGTTGAAGCGTTCGTCTACAGTAGCAGTTTTTATATTTAGGTTTCCCTCTGTTCTCTCCTATATAGAAAGATGAATTTGGAACTATAAATCCAACATGCTTTGTAGTAGCTCCTTGAAACTTGACAAAATAAAGGAGTTCTCAGTTTTGTCTCTATGGTTTGTTTCCTCTTCAAGTAGCCCTAGGCACAGACTGTGGAAAAGCACTTTCATTGAGAGGGGTTGCCAAGCTTCTAAGAAATAACGAGTTTCCGAAATACCAGCAAATATTTTTTCACCCAATCTTGATGATACTTGTTGCTAATAATCAGTACACAAATCCCACTTGGCTCACCAAATTTAGTTCTTCTAGGTTGAAGCGTTCGTGTACAGTAGCAGTTTTTATATTTAGGTTTCCCTCTGTTCTCTCCTACACAGATAGATGAATTTGGAACTCTAAATCCAACATGGTTTGTAGTAGCTCTTTGAAACTTGACAAAATAAAGGAGTTCTCTGTTTTGTCTCTCTGGTTTGTTTCCTCTTCAAATAGCACTAGGAACAGACTGTGGAAAAGCACTTTCATTGAGATGGGTTGCCAAGCTTCTAAGAAATTACGAGTTTCGGAAATACCATCAAATATTTCTTCACCCAATCTTGATGATACTTGGTGGTAGTGATCAGTACACAAATCCCACTTGCCTCACCGAATTTTGTTCTTCTAGGTTGAAGCGTTCGTCTACAGTAGCAGTTTTTATATTTAGGTTTCTCTCTGTTCTCTCCTATATAGATAGATGAATTTGGAACTCTTAATCCAACATGGTTTGTAGTAGCTCTTTGAAACTTGAAAAAATAACGGAGTTCTCAGTTTTGTCTCTATGGTTTGTTTCCTCTTAAAGTAGCTCTAGGCACAGACTGTGGAAAGCACTTTCATTGAGATGGGTTGCCAAGCTTCTAAGAAATAACGAGTTTCCGAAATACCAGCAAATATTTTTTCACACAATCTTGTTGATACTTGGTGGTAATGATCAGTACACAAATCCCACTTGGCTCACCACATTTTGTTCTTCTAGGTTGAAGCGTTCGTCTACAGTAGCAGTTTTTATATTTAGGTTTCCCTCTGTTCTCTCCTATATAGATAGATGAATTTGGAACTCTAAATCCAACATGCTTTCTAGTACCTCCTTGAAACTTGACAAAATAAAGGAGTTCTCAGTTTTGTCTCTATGGTTTGTTTCCTCTTCACGTAGCCCTAGGCACAGACTGTGGAAAAGCGCTTTCATTGAGAGGGGTTGCCAAGCTTCTAAGAAACAACGAGTTTCGGAAATACCAGCAAATATTTTTTCACCCAATCTTGATAATACTTGGTGGTAATGACCAGTATACAAATCCAACTTGGCTCACCAAATTTTGATCTTCTAGGTTGAAGCGTTCGTCTACAGTAGCAGTTTTTATATTTAGGATTCTCTCTGTTCTCTCCTATATAGATAGATGAATTTGGAACTCTAAATCCAATATGGTTTGTAGTAGCTCTTTGAAACTTGACAAAATAAAGGAGTTCTCAGATTTGTCTCTATGGTTTGTTTCCTCTTCAAGTAGCCCTAGGCACAGACTGTGGAAAGCACTTTCATTGAGATGGGTTGCCAAGCTTCTAAGAAATAACGAGTTTCGGAAATACCAGCAAATATTTTTTCACCCAAACTTGATGATACTTGGTGGTAATGATTAGTATACAAATCCCACTTGGCTTACCAAATTTTGTTCTTCTAGGTTGAAGCGTTCGTCTACAGTAGCAGTTTTTATATTTAGGTTTCCCTCTGTTCTCTCCTATATAGATGGATGAATTTGGTACTCTAAATCCAACATGCTTTGTAGTAGCTCCTTGAAACTTGAAAAAATAAAGGAGTTCTCAGTTTTGTCTCTATGGTTTGTTTCCTCTTCAAGTATCCCTAGGCACAGACTGTGGAAAGCACTTTCAATGAGAGGGGTTGCCAAGCTTCTAAGAAATAACGAGTTTACGAAATACCAGCAAATATTTTTTCACCCAATCTTGATGATACTTGTTGTTAATGATCAGTACACAAATCCCACTTGGCTCACCAAATTTAGTTCTTCAAGGTTGAAGCGTTCGTGTACAGTAGCAGTTTTTATATTTAGTTTACCCTCTGTTCTCTCCATATAGATAGATAAATTTGGACTCTAAAACCAACATGCTTTGTAGTAACTCCTTGAAACTTGACAAAATAAAGGAGTTCTCAGTTTTGTCACTATGGTTTGTTTCCTCTTCATGTAGCCCTAGGCACAGACTGTGGAAAGCATTTCATTGAGATGGGTTGCAAGGTTCTAAGAAATAACTAGTTTGCGAAATACCAGCAAATATTTTTTCACCCAATCTTGATGATACTTGGTGGTAAGGATCAGTACACAAATCCCACTTGGCTTACCAAATTTTGTTCTTCTAGGTTGAAGCGTTCGTCTACAGTAGCAGTTTTTATATTTAGGTTTCCCTCTGTCCTCTCCTATATAGAAAGATGAATTTGGAACTCTAAATCCAACATGGTTTGTAGTAGCTCTTTGAAACTTGACAAAATAAAGGCGTTCTCAGTTTTGTCACTATGGTTTGTTTCCTCTTCATGTAGCCCCAGGCACAGACTGTGGAAAGCATTTCATTGAGATGGGTTGCAAGGTTCTAAGAAATAACTAGTTTCCGAAATACCAGCAAATATTTTTTCACACAATCTTGTTGATACGTGGTGGTAATGATCAGTACACAAATCCCACTTGGGTCACCAAATTTTGTTCTTCTAGGTTGAAGCGTTCGTATACAGTAGCAGTTTTTATATTTACGTTTCTCTCTGTTCTCTCCTATATAGGTAGATGAATTTGGAACTCTAAATCCAACATGGTTTGTAGTAGCTCTTTGAAACTTGACAAAATAAAGGAGTTCTCAGATTTGTCTCTATGGTTTGTTTCCTCTTCAAGTAGCCCTAGGCACAGACTGTGGAAAGCAGTTTCATTGAGATGGGTTGCCAATCTTCTAAGAAATAACGAGTTTCGGAAATACCAGCAAATATTTTTTCACCCAAACTTGATGATACTTGGTGGTAATGAGTAGTATACAAATCCCACTTGGCTTACCAAATTTTGTTCTTCTAGGTTGAAGCGTTCGTCTACAGTAGCAGTTTTTATATTTAGGTTTCCCTCTCTTCTCTCCTATATAGAAAGATGAATTTGGTACTATAAATCCAACATGCTTTGTAGTAGCTCCTTGAAACTTGACAAAATAAAGGAGTTCTCAGTTTTGTCTCTATGGTTTGTTTCCTCTACAAGTAGCCCTAGGCACAGACTGTGGAAAAGCACTTTCATTGAGAGGGGTTGCCAAGCTTCTAAGAAATAACGATTTTCCGAAATACCAGCAAATATTTTTTAACCCAATCTTTAGGATACTTGTTGATAATGATCAGTACACAAATCCCACTTGGCTCACCAAATTTAGTTCTTCTAGGTTGAAGCGTTCGTGTACAGTAGCAGTTTTTATATTTAGGTTTCCCTCTGTTCTCTCCTATATAGATAGATGAATTTGGAACTCTAAATCCAACATGGTTTGGAGTAGCTCTTTGAAACTTGGCAAATTAAAGGAGTTCTCAGTTTTGTCTCTATGGTTTGTTTCCTTTTAAAGTAGCCCTAGACACACACTGTGGAAAAGCACTTTCATTGAGAGGGGTTGCCAAGCTTGTAAGAAAAAACGAGTTTCCGAAATACCAGCAAATATTTTTTCACCCAATCTTGATGATACTTGGTGGTAATGATCAGTACACAAATCCCACTTGCCTCACCAAATTTTGTTCTTCTAGGTTGAAGCATTCGTGTACAGTAGCAGTTTTATATTTAGGTTTCTCTCTGTTCTCTCCTATATAGATAGATGAATTTGGAACTCTAAATCCAACGTGGTTTGCAGTAGCTCTTTGAAACTTGACAAAATAAAGGAGTTCTCAGATTTGTCTCTATGGTTTGTTTCCTCTTCAAGTAGCCCTAGGCACAGACTGTGGAAAAGCACTTTCATTGAGAGGGGTTGCCAAGCTTCTAAGAAATAACGAGTTTCCGAAATACCAGCAAATATTTTTTCACCCAATCTTGATGATAGTTGGTGGTAATGATTAGTATACAAACCCCACTTGGCTTACCAAATTTTGTTCTTGTAGGTTGAAGCGTTCGTTTACAGTAGCAGTTTTATATTTAGGTTTCTCTCTGTTCTCTCCTATATAGATAGATGAATTTGGAACTCTAAATCCAACGTGGTTTGCAGTAGCTCTTTGAAACTTGACAAAATAAAGGAGTTCTCAGGTTTGTCTCTATGGTTTGTTTCCTCTTCAAGTAGCCCTAGGCACATACTGTGGAAAGCACTTTCATTGAGATGGGTTGCAAGGTTCTAAGAAATAACAAGTTTCCGAAATACCAGCAAATATTTTTTCACACAATCGTTGATACGTGGTGGTAATGATCAGTGCACAAATCCCACTTGGCTCACCAAATTTTGTTCTTCTAGGTTGAAGCGTTCGTCTACAGTAGCAGTTTTATATTTAGGTTTGTCTCTGTTCTCTCCTATATAGATAGATGAATTTGGAACTCTAAATCCAACGTGGTTTGCAGTAGCTCTTTGAAAATTGACAAAATAAAGGAGTTCTAAGATTTGTCTCTATGGTTTGTTTCCTCTTCAAGTAGCCCTAGGCACAGACTGTGGAAAATCACTTTGATTGAGAGGGGTTGCCAACTTCTAAAAATAACGAGTTTCCGAAATACCAGCAAATATTTTTTCACCCAATCTTGATGATACGTGGTGGTAATGATCAGTACACAAGTACCACTTGGCTCACCAAATTTTGTTCTTCTAGGTTGAAGCGTTCGTCTACAGTAGCAGTTTTTATGTTTAGGTTTCACACTGTTCTCTCATATATAGATAGATAAATTTGGAACTCTAAATCCAACATGGTTTGTAGTAGCTCTTTGAAACTTGATAAAATAAAGTAGTTCTCAGTTTTGTCTCTATGATTTTTTCCTCTTCAAGTAGCCCTAGGCACAGACTGTGGAAAGCACTTTCATTGAGATGGGTTGTCAAGCTTCTAAGAAATAACGAGTTTCCGAAATACCAGCAAATATTTTTTCACACAATCTTGTTGATACTTGGTGGTAATGATCAGTACACAAATCCCACTTGGCTCACCAAATTGGTCTTCTAGGTTGAAGCGTTCATCTACAGTAGCAGTCTTTATATTTAGGTTTATCTCTGTTCTCTCCTATATAGATAGATGAATTTGGAACTCTAAATCCAATATGGTTTGTAGTAGCTCTTTGAAACTTGACAAAATAAAGGAGTTCTCAGATTTGTCTCTATGGTTTGTTTCCTCTTCAAGTAGCCCTAGGCACAGACTGTGGAAAGCACTTTAATTGAGATGGGTTGCCAAGCTTCTAAGAAATAACGAGTTTCGGAAATACCAGCAAATATTTTTTCACCCAATCTTGATGATACTTGGTGGTAATGATCAGTACACAAGTACCACTTGGCTCACCAAATTTTGTTCTTCTAGGTTGAAGCGTTCGTCTACAGTAGCAGTTTTTATGTTTAGGTTTCACACTGTTCTCTCATATATAGATAGATAAATTTGGAACTCTAAATCCAACATGGTTTGTAGTAGCGCTTTGAAACTTGACAAAATAAAGGAGTTCTCAGTTTTTGTCTCTATGATTTGTTTCCTCTTCAAGTAGCCCTAGGCACAGACTGTGGAAAGCACTTTCATTGAGATGGGTTGTCAAGCTTCTAAGAAATAACGAGTTTCCGAAATACCAGCAAATAGTTTTTTCACACAATCTTGTTGATACTTGGTGGTAATGATCAGTACACAAATCCCACTTGGCTCACCAAATTTGGTCTTCTAGGTTGAAGCGTTCATCTACAGTAGCAGTCTTTATATTTAGGTTTATCTCTGTTCTCTCCTATATAGATAGATGAATTTGGAACTCTAAATCCAATATGGTTTGTAGTAGCTCTTTGAAACTTGACAAAATAAAGGAGTTCTCAGATTTGTCTCTATGGTTTGTTCCCTCTTCAAGTAGCCCTAGGCACAGACTGTGGAAAGCACTTTAATTGAGATGGGTTGCCAAGCTTCTAAGAAATAACGAGTTTCGGAAATACCAGCAAATATTTTTTCACCCAATCTTGATGATACTTGGTGGTAATGATCAGTACACAAGTACCACTTGGCTCACCAAATTTTGTTCTTCTAGGTTGAAGCGTTCGTCTACAGTAGCAGTTTTTATATTTAGGTTTCCCTCTGTTCTCTCCTATATAGATAGATGAATTTGGAACTCTAAATCCAACATGCTTTGTAGTAGCTCCTTGAAACTTCAAAAAATAAAGGAGTTCTCTGTTTTGTCTCTATGGTTTGTTTCCTCTTCAAGTAGCCCTAGGCACAGACTGTGGAAAAGCACTTTCATTGAGAGGGGTTGCCAAGCTTCTAAGAAATAACGAGTTTCCGAAATACCAGCAAATATTTTTTCACCCAATCTTGATGATACTTGTTGCTAATGATCAGTACACAAATCCCACTTGGCTCACCAAATTTAGTTCTTCTAGGTTGAAGCGTTCGAGTACAGTAGCAGTTTTATATTTAGGTTTCCCTCTGTTCTCTCCTATACAGATAGATGAATTTGGAACTCTAAATCCAACATGGTTTGTAGTAGCTCTTTGAAACTTGACAAAATAAAGGAGTTCTCAGTTTTGTCTCTCTGGTTTTTCCTCTTCATGTAGCCCTAGGCACATACTGTGGAAAAGCACTTTCATTGAGATGGGTTGCCAAGCTTCTAAGAAATATCGAGTTTCCGAAATACCAGCAAATATTTTTTCACCCAAACTTGATGATACTTGGTGGTAATGATCAGCACACAATTCCCACTTGGCTAACCAATTTTTGTTCATCTAGGATGAAGCATTCGTGTACAGTAGCAGTTTTTATATTTTAGTTTTCCCTCTGTTCTCTCCTATATAGATAGATGAATTTGGAACTCTAAATCCAACTTGGTTTGTAGTAGCTCTTTGAAACTTGACAAAATAAAGGAGTTCTCAGTTTTGTCTCTATGGTTTGTTTCCTCTTAAAGTAGCCCTAGGCACAGACTGTGGGAAAGCACTTTCATTGAGATTGGTTTGCCAAGCTTCTAAGAAATAACGAGTTTCCGAAATACCAGCAAATATCTCTTCACCCAATCTTGATGATACTTGGTGGTAGTGATCAGTACACAAATCCCACTTGCCTCACCAAATTTTGTTCTTCTAGGTTGAAGCGTTCGTCTACAGTAGCAGTTTTATATTTAGGTTTCTCTCTGTTCTCTCCTATATAGATAGATGAATTTGGAACTCTAATCCAACGTGGTTTGCAGTAGCTCTTTGAAACTTGACAAAATAAAGGAGTTCTCAGATTTGTCTCTATGGTTTGTTTCCTCTTCAAGTAGCCCTAGGCACATACTGTGGAAAGCACTTTCATTGAGATGGGTTGCAAGGTTCTAAGAAATAACGAGTTTCCGAAATACCAGCAAATATTTTTTCACACAATCTTGTTGATACGTGGTGGTAATGATCAGTGCACAAATCCCACTTGGCTCACCAAATTTTGTTCTTCTAGGTTGAAGCGTTCGTCTACAGTAGCAGTTTTATATTTAGGTTTGTCTCTGTTCTCTCCTATATAGATAGATGAATTTGGAACTCTAAATCCAACGTGGTTTGCAGTTGATCTTTGAAAATTGACAAAATAAAGGAGTTCTCAGATTTGTCTCTATGGTTTGTTTCCTCTTCAAGTAGCCCTAGGCACAGACTGTGGAAAAGCAGTTTGATTGAGAGGGGTTGCCAAGCTTCTAAGAAATAACGAGTTTCCGAAATACCAGCAAATATTTTTTCACCCAAATCTTGATGATACTTGGTGGTAATGATCAGTACACAAATCCCACTTGGCTTACCAAATTTTGTTCTTCTAGTTTGAAGCGTTCGTCTACAGTAGCAGTTTTTATATTTAGGTTTCCCTCTGTTCTCTCCTATACAGATAGATGAATTTGGAACTCTAAATCCAACATGGTTTGTAGTAGCTCTTTGAAACTTGAAAAAATAAAGGAGTTCTCAGTTTTGTCGCTATGGTTTGTTTCCTCTTCAAGTAGCCCTAGGCACAGACTGTGGAAAAGCACTTTCATTGAGAGGGGTTCCCAAGCTTCTAAGAAATAACGAGTTTCCGAAATACCAGCAAATATTTTTTTCACCCAATCTTGATGATACGTGGTGGTAATGATCAGTACACAAGTACCACTTGGCTCACCAAATTTTGTTCTTCTAGGTTGAAGCGTTCGTCTACAGTAGCAGTTTTTATGTTTAGGTTTCACACTGTTCTCTCATATACAGATAGATAAATTTGGAACTCTAAATCCAAATGGTTGTAGTAGCTCTTTGAAACTAGACAAAATAAAGGAGTTCTCAGTTTTGTCTCTATGATTTGTTTCCTCTTCAAGTAGCCCTAGGCACAGACTGTGGAAAGCACTTTCATTGAGATGGGTTGTCAAGCTTCTAAGAAATAACGAGTTTCCGAAATACCAGCAAATATTTTTTCACACAATCTTGTTGATACTTGGTGGTAATGATCAGTACACAAATCCCACTTGGCTCACCAAATTTGGTCTTCTAGGTTGAAGCGTTCATCTACAGTAGCAGTCTTTATATTTAGGTTTATCTCTGTTCTCTCCTATATAGATAGATGAATTTGGAACTCTAAATCCAATATGGTTTGTAGTAGCTCTTTGAAACTTGACAAAATAAAGGAGTTCTCAGATTTGTCTCTATGGTTTGTTTCCTCTTCAAGTAGCCCTAGGCACAGACTGTGGAAAGCACTTTAATTGAGATGGGTTGCCAAGCTTCTAAGAAATAACGAGTTTCGGAAATACCAGCAAGTATTTTTTCACCCAATCTTGATGATACTTGGTGGTAATGATCAGTACACAAGTACCACTTGGCTCACCAAATTTTGTTCTTCTAGGTTGAAGCGTTCGTCTACAGTAGCAGTTTTTATATTTAGGTTTCCCTCTGTTCTCTCCTATATAGATAGATGAATTTGGAACTCTAAATCCAACATGCTTTGTAGTAGCTCCTTGAAACTTCAAAAAATAAAGGAGTTCTCTGTTTTGTCTCTATGGTTTGTTTCCTCTTCAAGTAGCCCTAGGCACAGACTGTGGAAAAGCACTTTCATTGAGAGGGGTTGCCAAGCTTCTAAGAAATAACGAGTTCCGAAATACCAGCAAATATTTTTTCACCCAATCTTGATGATACTTGTTGCTAATGATCAGTACACAAATCCCATTGGCTCACCAAATTTAGTTCTTCTAGGTTGAAGCGTTCGAGTACAGTAGCAGTTTTTATATTTAGGTTTCCCTCTGTTCTCTCCTATACAGATAGATGAATTTGGAACTCTAAATCCAACATGGTTTGTAGTAGCTCTTTGAAACTTGACAAAATAAAGGAGTTCTCAGTTTTGTCTCTATGGTTTGTTTCCCTCTTCATGTAGCCCTAGGAACAGACTGTGGAAAAGCACTTTCATTGAGATGGGTTGCCAAGCTTCTAAGAAATATCGAGTTTCTGAAATACCAGCAAATATTTTTTCACCCAAACTTGGTGATACTTGGTGGTAATGATCAGGACACAAATCCCCCTTGGCTCACCAAATTTTGTTCATCTAGGTTGAAGCATTCGTCTACAGTAGCAGTTTTTATATTTAGGTTTCCCTCTGTTCTCTCGTATATAGATAGTTGAATTTGGAACTCTAACTCCAACATAGTTTGTAGTAGCTCTTTGAAACTTGACAAAATAAAGGAGTTCTAAGTTTTGTCTCAATGATTTGTTTCCTCTTCAAGTAGCCCTAGGCACAGACTGTGAAAAGCACTTTCATTGAGATGGTTGCCAAGCTTATAAGAAATAACGAGTTTCCGAAATACCTGCAAATATTCTTTCACCCAATCTTGCATGATACGTTGTGGTAAGTGATCAGTACACAAATCCCACTTGGCTCACCAAATTGTGTTCTTCTAGGTTGAAGCATTCGTCTACAGTAGCAGTTTTATATAATGTTTCTCTCTGTTCTCTCCTATATAGATAGATGAATTTGGAACTCTAAATCCAACGTGGTTTGCAGTAGCTCTTTGAAACTTGACAAAATAAAGGAGTTCTCAGATTTGTCTCTATGGTTTGTTTTCTCTTCAAGTAGCCCTAGGCACATACTGTGGAAAAGCACTTTCATTGAGAGGGGTTGCCAAGCTTCTAAGAAATAACGAGTTTCCGAAATACCAGCAAATATTTTTTCACCCAATCTTGATGATACTTGGTGGTCATGATCAGTACACAAATCCCACTTGGCTCACCAAATTTTGTTCTTCTAGGTTGAAGCGTTCGTCTACAGTAGCAGTTTTTATATTTAGGTTTCCCTCTGTTCTCTCCTATATAGATAGATGAATTTGGAACTCTAAATCCAACATGCTTTGTAGTTGCTCCTTGAAACTTTACAAAATAAAGGAGTTCTCAGTTTTGTCTCTATGGTTTGTTTCCTGTACAAGTAGCCCTAGGCACAGACTGTGGAAAAGCACTTTCAATGAGAGGGGTTGCCAAGCTTCTAAGAAATAACGAGTTTCCGAAATACCAGCAAATATTTTTTCACCCAATCTTGATGATACTTGTTGCTAATGATCAGTACACAAATCCCACATGGCTCACCAAATTTAGTTCTTCTAGGTTGAAGTGTTCGTGTACAGTAGCAGTTTTTATATTTAGGTTTCCCTCTGTTCTCTCCTATATAGATAGATGAATTTGGAACTCTAAAACCAACATGCTTTGTAGTAGCTCCTTGAAACTTGACAAAATAAAGGAGTTCTCAGTTTTGTCTCTATTGTGTGTTTCCTCTTCAAGTAGCCCTAGGCACAGACTGTGGAAAAGCACTTTCATTGAGAGGGGTTGCCAAGCTTCTGAGAAATAACGAGTTTCCGAAATACCAGCAAATATTTTTTCACCCAATCTTGATGATACTTGTTGATAATGATCAGTACACAAATCCCACTTGGCTCTCCAAATTTAGTTCTTCTAGGTTGAAGCGTTCGTGTACAGTAGCAGTTTTTATATTTAGGTTTCCCTCTGTTCTCTCCTATATAGATAGATGAATTTGGAACTCTAAATCCAACATGGTTTGTAGTAGCTCTTTGAAACTTGGCAAAATAAAGGAGTTCTCAGTTTTGTCTCTATGGTTTGTTTCCTTTTAAAGTAGCCCTAGGCACAGACTACGGAAAGCACTTTCATTGAGATGGGTTGTCAAGCTTCTAAGAAATAACGAGTTTCCGAAATACCAGCAAATATTTTTCACACAATCTTGTTGATACTTGGTGGTAATGATCAGTACACAATTCCCACTTGGCTCACCAAATTTTGTTCTTCTAGGTTGAAGCGTTCGTCTACAGTAGTAGTTTTTATATTTAGGTTTCTCTCTGTTCTCTCCTATATAGATAGATGAATTTGGAACTCTAAATCCAACATGGTTTGTAGTAGCTCTTTGAAACATGACAAAATAAAGGAGTTCTCAGATTTGTCACTATGTTTTGTATCCTCTTCAAGTAGCCCTAGGCACAGACTGTGGAAAAGCACTTTCATTGAAAGGGGTTGCCAAGCTTCTAAGAAATAACGAGTTTCGGAAATACCAGCAAATATTTTTTCACCCAAACTTGATGATACTTGGTGGTAATGATTAGTATACAAATCCCACTTGGCTTACCAAATTTTGTTCTTCTAGGTTGAAGCGTTCGTCTACAGTAGCAGTTTTTATATTTAGGTTTCTTTCTGTTCTCTCCTATATAGAAAGATGAATTTGGAACTCTAAATCCAACATGCTTTGTAGTAGCTCCTTGAAACTTTACAAAATAAAGGAGTTCTCAGTTTTGTCTCTATGGTTTGTTTCCTCTACAAGTAGCCTTAGGCACAGACTGTGGAAAAGCACTTTCAATGAGAGGGGTTGCCAAGCTTCTAAGACGAGTTTCAGAAATACCAGCAAATATTTTTTCACCCAATCTTGATGATACTTGTTGCTAATTATCAGTACACAAATGCCACATGGCTCACCAAATTTAGTTCTTCTAGGTTGATATGTTCGTGTACAGTAGCAGTTTTTATATTTAGGTTTCCCTCTGTTCTCTCCTATATAGATAGATGAATTTGGAAATCTAAATCCAACATGATTTGTAGTAGCTCCTTGAAACTTGACAAAATAAAGGAGTTCTCAATTTTGTCTCTATGGTTTGTTTCCTCTTCAAGTAGCCCTAGGCACAGACTGTGGAAAAGCACTTTCATTGAGAGGGGTTGCCAAGCTTCTAAGAAATAACGAGTTTCCGAAATACCAGCAAATATTTTTTCACCCAATCTTGATGATACTTGTTGCTAATGATCAGTACACAAATCCCACTTTGCTCACCAAATTTAGTTCTTCTAGGTTGTAGCGTTCGTGTACAGTAGCAGTTTTTATATTTAGGTTTTCCTCTGTTCTCTCCTATACAGATAGATGAATTTGGAACTCTAAATCCAACATGGTTTGTAGTAGCTCTTTGAAACTTGGCAAAATAAAGGAGTTCTCAGTTTAGTCTCTCTGGTTTGTTTCCTCTTCATGTAGCCCTATGAACAGACTGTGGAAAAGCACTTTCATTGAGATGAGTTGCCAAGCTTCTAAGAAATATCGAGTTTCCGAAATACCAGCAAATATTTTTTTCACCCAAACTTGATGATACTTGGTGGTAATGATCAGCACACAAATCCCACTTGGCTAACCAATTTTTGTTCATCTAGGATGAAGCATTTGTGTACAGTAGCAGTTTTTATATTTAGGTTTCCCTCTGTTCTCTCCTATATAGATAGATGAATTTGGAACTCTAAATCCAACATGGTTTGTAGTAGCTCTTTGAAACTTGGCAAAATAAAGGAGTTCTCTGTTTTGTCTCTATGGTTTGTTTCCTTTTAAAGTAGCCCTAGGCACAGACTGTGGAAAGCACTTTCATTGAGATGGGTTGTCAAGCTTCTAAGAAATAACGAGTTTCCGAAATACCAGCAAATATTCTTCACACAAACTTGTTGATACTTGGTGGTAATGATCAGTACACAAATCCCACTTGGCTTACCAAATTTTGTTCTTCTAGATTGAAGCGTTCGTCTACAGTAGCAGTTTTTATATTTAGGTCTCCCTCTGTTCTCTCCTATATAGATAGATGAATTTGGAACTCTAAATCCAACATGCTTTGTAGTAGCTCCTTGAAACTTGACAAAATAAAGGAGTTCTCAGTTTTGTCTCTATGGTTTGTTTCCTCTTCAAGTAGCCCTAGGCACAGACTGTGGAAAGCACTTTCATTGAGATGGGTTGTCAAGCTTCTAAGAAATAACGAGTTTCCGAAATACCACCAAATATTTTTTCACACAATCTTGTTGATACTTGGTGGTAATGATCAGTACACAAATCCCACTTTGCTCACCAAATTTGGTCTTCTAGGTTGAAGCGTTCGTCTACAGTAGCAGTTTTTATATTTAGGTTTCTCTGTTCTCTCCTATATAGATAGATGAATTTGGAACTCTAAATCCAACATGGTTTCTAGTAGCTCTTTGAAACTTGACAAAATAAAGGAGTTCTCAGATTTGTCACTATGTTTTGTATCCTCTTCAATAGCCCTAGGCACAGACTGTGGAAAAGCACTTTCATTGAAAGGGGTTGCCAAGCTTCTAAGAAATAACGAGTTTCGGAAATACCAGCAAATATTTTTTCACCCAAACTTGATGATACTTGGTGGTAATGATTAGTATACAAATCCCACTTTGCTTACCAAGTTTTGTTCTTCTAGGTTGAAGCGTTCGTCTACAGTAGCAGTTTTTATATTTAGGTTTCCCTCTGTTCTCTCCTATATAGATGGATGAATTTGGTACTCTAAATCCAACATGCTTTGTAGTAGCTCCTTGAAACTTGAAAAAAATAAAGGAGTTCTCAGTTTTGTCTCTATGGTTTGTTTCCTCTTCAAGTAGCCCTAGGCACAGACTGTGGAAAAGCACTTTCATTGAGAGGGGTTGCCAAGCTTCTAAGAAATAACGAGTTTCCGAAATACCAGCAAATATTTTTTCACCCAATCTTGATGATACTTGTTGCTAATGATCAGTACACAAATCCCACTTGGCTCAAAAATTTAGTTCTTCTAGGTTGAAGCGTTCGAGTACAGTAGCAGTTTTTATATTTAGGTTTCCCTCTGTTTTCTCCTATACAGATAGATGAATTTGGAACTCTAAATCCAACATGGTTTGTAGTAGCTCTTTGAAACATGACAAAATAAAGGAGTTCTCAGTTTTGTCTCTCTGGTTTGTTTCCTCTTCAAGTAGCCCTATGAACAGACTGTGGAAAAGCACTTTCATTGAGATGGGTTGCCAAGCTTCTAAGAAATATCGAGTTTCCGAAATACCAGCAAATATTTTTTCACCCAAACTTGATGATACTTGGTGGTAATGATCAGCACACAATTCCCACTTGGCTAAAAAATTTTTGTTCATCTAGGATGAAGCATTCGTGTACAGTAGCAGTTTTTATATTTAGGTTTCCCTCTGTTCTCTCCTATATAGATAGATGAATTTGGAACTCTAAATCCAACTTGGTTTGTAGTAGCTCTTTGAAACTTGACAAAATAAAGGAGTTCTCAGTTTTGTCTCTATGGTTTGTTTCCTCTTAAAGTAGCCCCAGGCACAGACTGTGGAAAGCACTTTCATTGAGATTGGTTGCCAAGCTTCTAAGAAATAACGAGTTTCCGAAATACCAGCAAATATCTCTTCACCCAATCTTGATGATACTTGGTGGTAGTGATCAGTACACAAATCCAACTTGCCTCACCAAATTTTGTTCTTCTAGGTTGAAGCGTTCGTCTACAGCAGCAGTTTTATATTTAGGTTTCTCTCTGTTCTCTCCTATATAGATAGATGAATTTGGAACTCTAAATTCAACGTGGTTTGCAGTAGCTCTTTGAACCTTGACAAAATAAAGGAGTTCTCAGATTTGTCTCTATGGTTTGTTTCCTCTTCAAGTAGCCCTAGGCACATACTGTGGAAAAGCACTTTCATTGAGAGGGGTTGCCAAGCTTCTAAGAAATAACGAGTTTCCGAAATACCAGCAAATATTTTTTCACCCAATCTTGTTGATACTTGGTGGTAATGATCAGTACTCAAATCCCACTTGGCTCACCAAATTTTGTTCTTCTAGGTTGAAGCGTTCGTCTACAGTAGCAGTTTTTATATTTAGGTTTCCCTCTGTTCTCTCCTATATTGATAGATAAATTTGGAACTCTAAATCCAACATGGTTTGTAGTAGCTCTTTGAAACTTGACAAAATAAAGGAGTTCTCAGATTTGTCTCTATGGTTTGTTTCCTCTTCAAGTAGCCCTAGGCACAGACTGTGGAAAAGCACTTTCATTGAGAGGGGTACCCAAGCTTCTAAGAAATAACGAGTTTCCGAAATACCAGCAAATATTTTTTCACCCAATCTTGATGATACTTGGTGGTCATGATCAGTACACAAATCCCACTTGGCTCACCAAATTTTGTTCTTCTAGGTTGAAGCGTTCGTCTACAGTAGCAGTTTTTATATTTAGGTTTCCCTCTGTTCTCTCCTATATAGATAGATGAATTTGGAACTCTAAATCCAACATGCTTTGTAGTTGCTCCTTGAAACTTTACAAAATAAAGGAGTTCTCAGTTTTGTCTCTATGGTTTGTTTCCTGTACAAGTAGCCCTAGGCACAGACTGTGGAAAAGCACTTTCAATGAGAGGGGTTGCCAAGCTTCTAAGAAATAACGAGTTTCCGAAATACCAGCAAATATTTTTTCACCCAATCTTGATGATACTTGTTGCTAATGATCAGTACACAAATCCCACATGGCTCACCAAATTTAGTTCTTCTAGGTTGAAGTGTTCGTGTACAGTAGCAGTTTTTATATTTAGGTTTCCCTCTGTTCTCTCCTATATAGATAGATGAATTTGGAACTCTAAAACCAACATGCTTTGTAGTAGCTCCTTGAAACTTGACAAAATAAAGGAGTTCTCAGTTTTGTCTCTATTGTGTGTTTCCTCTTCAAGTAGCCCTAGGCACAGACTGTGGAAAAGCACTTTCATTGAGAGGGGTTGCCAAGCTTCTGAGAAATAACGAGTTTCCGAAATACCAGCAAATATTTTTTCACCCAATCTTGATGATACTTGTTGATAATGATCAGTACACAAATCCCACTTGGCTCTCCAAATTTAGTTCTTCTAGGTTGAAGCGTTCGTGTACAGTAGCAGTTTTTATATTTAGGTTTCCCTCTGTTCTCTCCTATATAGATAGATGAATTTGGAACTCTAAATCCAACATGGTTTGTAGTAGCTCTTTGAAACTTGGCAAAATAAAGGAGTTCTCAGTTTTGTCTCTATGGTTTGTTTTCCTTTTAAAGTAGCCCTAGGCACAGACTACTGAAAGCACTTTCATTGAGATGGGTTGTCAAGCTTCTAAGAAATAACGAGTTTCCGAAATACCAGCAAATATTTTTCACACAATCTTGTTGATACTTGGTGGTAATGATCAGTACACAATTCCCACTTGGCTCACCAAATTTTGTTCTTCTAGGTTGAAGCGTTCGTCTACAGTAGTAGTTTTTATATTTAGGTTTCTCTCTGTTCTCTCCTATATAGATAGATGAATTTGGAACTCTAAATGCAACATGGTTTGTAGTAGCTCTTTGAAACATGACAAAATAAAGGAGTTCTCAGATTTGTCACTATGTTTTGTATCCTCTTCAAGTAGCCCTAGGCACAGACTGTGGAAAAGCACTTTCATTGAAAGGGGTTGCCAAGCTTCTAAGAAATAACGAGTTTCGGAAATACCAGCAAATATTTTTTCACCCAAACTTGATGATACTTGGTGGTAATGATTAGTATACAAATCCCACTTGGCTTACCAAATTTTGTTCTTCTAGGTTGAAGCGTTCGTCTACAGTAGCAGTTTTTATATTTAGGTTTCTTTCTGTTCTCTCCTATATAGAAAGATGAATTTGGAACTCTAAATCCAACATGCTTTGTAGTAGCTCCTTGAAACTTTACAAAATAAAGGAGTTCTCAGTTTTGTCTCTATGGTTTGTTTCCTCTACAAATAGCCTTAGGCACAGACTGTGGAAAAGCACTTTCAATGAGAGGGGTTGCCAAGCTTCTAAGACGAGTTTCAGAAATACCAGCAAATATTTTTTCACCCAATCTTGATGATACTTGTTGCTAATTATCAGTACACAAATGCCACATGGCTCACCAAATTTAGTTCTTCTAGGTTGATATGTTCGTGTACAGTAGCAGTTTTTATATTTAGGTTTCCCTCTGTTCTCTCCTATATAGATAGATGAATTTGGAAATCTAAATCCAACATGATTTGTAGTAGCTCCTTGAAACTTGACAAAATAAAGGAGTTCTCAGTTTTGTCTCTATGGTTTGTTTCCTCTTCAAGTAGCCCTAGGCACAGACTGTGGAAAAGCACTTTCATTGAGAGGGGTTGCCAAGCTTCTAAGAAATAACGAGTTTCCGAAATACCAGCAAATATTTTTTCACCCAATCTTGATGATACTTGTTGCTAATGATCAGTACACAAATCCCACTTTGCTCACCAAATTTAGTTCTTCTAGGTTGTAGCGTTCGTGTACAGTAGCAGTTTTTATATTTAGGTTTCCCTCTGTTCTCTCCTATAAGGATAGATGAATTTGGAACTCTAAATCCAACATGGTTTGTAGTAGCTCTTTGAAACTTGGCAAAATAAAGGAGTTCTCAGTTTAGTCTCTCTGGTTTGTTTCCTCTTCATGTAGCCCTATGAACAGACTGTGGAAAAGCACTTTCATTGAGATGAGTTGCCAAGCTTCTAAGAAATATCGAGTTTCCGAAATACCAGCAAATATTTTTTTCACCCAAACTTGATGATACTTGGTGGTAATGATCAGCACACAAATCCCACTTGGCTAACCAATTTTTGTTCATCTAGGATGAAGCATTTGTGTACAGTAGCAGTTTTTATATTTAGGTTTCCCTCTGTTCTCTCCTATATAGATAGATGAATTTGGAACTCTAAATCCAACATGGTTTGTAGTAGCTCTTTGAAACTTGGCAAAATAAAGGAGTTCTCTGTTTTGTCTCTATGGTTTGTTTCCTTTTAAAGTAGCCCTAGGCACAGACTGTGGAAAGCACTTTCATTGAGATGGGTTGTCAAGCTTCTAAGAAATAACGAGTTTCCGAAATACCAGCAAATATTCTTCACACAAACTTGTTGATACTTGGTGGTAATGATCAGTACACAAATCCCACTTGGCTTACCAAATTTTGTTCTTCTAGATTGAAGCGTTCGTCTACAGTAGCAGTTTTTATATTTAGGTCTCCCTCTGTTCTCTCCTATATAGATAGATGAATTTGGAACTCTAAATCCAACATGCTTTGTAGTAGCTCCTTGAAACTTGACAAAATAAAGGAGTTCTCAGTTTTGTCTCTATGGTTTGTTTCCTCTTCAAGTAGCCCTAGGCACAGACTGTGGAAAGCACTTTCATTGAGATGGGTTGTCAAGCTTCTAAGAAATAACGAGTTTCCGAAATACCACCAAATATTTTTTCACACAATCTTGTTGATACTTGCTGGTAATGATCAGTACACAAATCCCACTTTGCTCACCAAATTTGGTCTTCTAGGTTGAAGCGTTCGTCTACAGTAGCAGTTTTTATATTTAGGTTTCTCTCTGTTCTCTCCTATATAGATAGATGAATTTGGAACTCTAAATCCAACATGGTTTCTAGTAGCTCTTTGAAACTTGACAAAATAAAGGAGTTCTCAGATTTGTCACTATGTTTTGTATCCTCTTCAATAGCCCTAGGCACAGACTGTGGAAAAGCACTTTCATTGAAAGGGGTTGCCAAGCTTCTAAGAAATAACGAGTTTCGGAAATACCAGCAAATATTTTTTCACCCAAACTTGATGATACTTGGTGGTAATGATTAGTATACAAATCCCACTTTGCTTACCAAGTTTTGTTCTTCTAGGTTGAAGCGTTCGTCTACAGTAGCAGTTTTTATATTTAGGTTTCCCTCTGTTCTCTCCTATATAGATGGATGAATTTGGTACTCTAAATCCAACATGCTTTGTAGTAGCTCCTTGAAACTTGAAAAAATAAAGGAGTTCTCAGTTTTGTCTCTATGGTTTGTTTCCTCTTCAAGTAGCCCTAGGCACAGACTGTGGAAAAGCACTTTCATTGAGAGGGGTTGCCAAGCTTCTAAGAAATAACGAGTTTCCGAAATACCAGCAAATATTTTTTCACCCAATCTTGATGATACTTGTTGCTAATGATCAGTACACAAATCCCACTTGGCTCACCAAATTTAGTTCTTCTAGGTTGAAGCGTTCGAGTACAGTAGCAGTTTTTATATTTAGGTTTCCCTCTGTTTTCTCCTATACAGATAGATGAATTTGGAACTCTAAATCCAACATGGTTTGTAGTAGCTCTTTGAAACTTGACAAAATAAAGGAGTTCTCAGTTTTGTCTCTCTGGTTTGTTTCCTCTTCAAGTAGCCCTATGAACAGACTGTGGAAAAGCACTTTCATTGAGATGGGTTGCCAAGCTTCTAAGAAATATCGAGTTTCCGAAATACCAGCAAATATTTTTTCACCCAAACTTGATGATACTTGGTGGTAATGATCAGTACACAAATCCCACTTGGCTTACCAAATTTTGTTCTTCTAGGTTGAAGCGTTCGTCTACAGTAGCAGTTTTTATATTTAGGTCTCCCTCTGTTCTCTCCTATATAGATAGATGAATTTGGAACTCTAAATCCAACATGCTTTGTAGTAGCTCCTTGAAACTTGACAAAATAAAGGAGTTCTCAGTTTTGTCTCTATGGTTTGTTTCCTCTTCAAGTAGCCCTAGGCACAGACTGTGGAAAGCACTTTCATTGAGATGGGTTGTCAAGCTTCTAAGAAATAACGAGTTTCCGAAATACCAGCAAATATTTTTTCACACAATCTTGTTGATACTTGGTGGTAATGATCAGTACACAAATCCCACTTGGCTCACCAAATTTGGTCTTCTAGGTTGAAGCGTTCGTCTACAGTAGCAGTTTTTATATTTATTTTTTTCTGTTCTCTCCTATATAGATAGATGAATTTGGAACTCTAAATCCAACATGGTTTGTAGTAGCTCTTTGAAACTTGACAAAATAAAGGAGTTCTCAGATTTGTCACTATGTTTTGTATCCTCTTCAAGTAGCCCTAGGCACAGACTGTGGAAAAGCACTTTCATTGAAAGGGGTTGCCAAGCTTCTAAGAAATAACGAGTTTCCGAAATACCAGCAAATATTTTTTCACCCAATCTTGATGGTACTTGTTGCTAATGATCAGTACACAAATCCCACTTTGCTCACCAAATTTAGTTCTTCTAGGTTGTAGCGTTCGTGTACAGTAGCAGTTTTTATATTTAGATTTCCCTCTTTTCTCCCCTATACCGATAGATGAATTTGGAACTCTAAATCCAACATGGTTTGTAGTAGCTCTTTGAAACTTGACAAAATAAAGGAGTTCTCAGTTTTGTCTCTCTGGTTTGTTTCCTCTTCATGTAGCCCTAGGAACAGACTGTGGAAAAGCACTTTCATTGTGATGGGTTGCAAGATTCTGAGAAATATCGAGTTTCCGAAATACCAGCAAATATTTTTTCACCCAAACTTGATGATACTTTGTGGTAATGATCAGCACACAAATCCCACTTGGCTCACCAAATTTTGTTCTTCTAGGTTGAAGTGTTCGTCTACAGTAGCAGTTTATATATTTAGGTTTCTCTCTGTTCTCTCCTATATAGATAGATGAATTTGGAACTCTAAATCCAACCTGGTTTGTAGTAGCTCTTTGAAACATGATAAAATAAAGGAGTTCTCAGATTTGTCTCTATGGTTTCTTTCCTCTTCAAGTAGCCCTAGGCACAGACTGTGGAAAAACACTTTCATTGGGAGGGGTTGCCAAGCTTCTAAGAAATAACGAGATTCCGAAATACCAGCAAATATTTTTTCACCCAATCTTGATGATACTTGGTGGTAATGATCAGTACACAAATCCCACTTGGCTCACCAAATTTTGTTCTTCTAGGTTGAAGCGTTCGTCTACAGTAGCAGTTTTTATATTTAGGTTTCACTCTGTTCTCTCATATATAGATAGATGAATTTGGAACTCTAAATCCAACATGGTTTGTAGTAGCTCTTTGAAACTTGACAAAATAAAGGAGTTCTCAGTTTTGTCTCTCTGGTTTGTTTCCTCTTCATGTAGCCCTATGAACAGACTGTGGAAAAGCACTTTCATTGAGATGAGTTGCCAAGCTTCTAAGAAATATCGAGTTTCCGAAATACCAGCAAATATTTTTTTCACCCAAACTTGATGATACTTGGTGGTAATGATCAGCACACAAATCCCACTTGGCTAACCAATTTATCTTCATCTAGGATGAAGCATTCGTGTACAGTAGCAGTTATTATATTTAGGTTTCCCTCTGTTCTCTCCTATATAGATAGATGAATTTGGAACTCTAAATCGAACATGGTTTGTAGTAGCTCTTTGAAACTTGGCAAAATAAAGGAGTTCTCTGTTTTGTCTCTATGGTTTGTTTCCTTTTAAAGTAGCCCTAGGCACAGACTGTGGAAAAGCACTTACATTGAGAGGGGCTGACAAGCTTCTAAGATATAATGAGTTTCCGAAATACCAGCAAATATTTTTTCACCCAATCTTGATGATACTTGGTGGTAATGATCAGTACACAAATCCCACTTGGCTTACCAAATTTTGTTCTTCTAGGTTGAAGCATTCGTCTACAGTAGCAGTTTTTATATTTAGGTCTCCCTCTGTTCTCTCCTATATAGATAGAAGAATTTGGAACTCTAAATCCAACATGCTTTGTAGTAGCTCCTTGAAACTTGACAAAATAAAGGAGTTCTCAGTTTTGTCTCTATGGTTTGTTTCCTCTTCAAGTAGCCCTAGGCACAGACTGTGGAAAGCACTTTCATTGAGATGGGTTGTCAAGCTTCTAAGAAATAACGAGTTTCCGAAATACCAGCAAATATTTTTTCACACAATCTTGTTGATACTTGGTGGTAATGATCAGTACACAAATCCCACTTGGCTCACCAAATTTGGTCTTCTAGGTTGAAGCGTTCGTCTACAATAGCAGTTTTTATATTTATTTTTCTCTCTGTTCTCTCCTATATAGATAGATGAATTTGGAACTCTAAATCCAACATGGTTTGTAGTAGCTCTTTGAAACTTGACAAAATAAAGGAGTTCTCAGATTTGTCACTATGTTTTGTATCCTCTTCAAGTAGCCCTAGGCACAGACTGTGGAAAAGCACTTTCATTGAAAGGGGTTGCCAAGCTTCTAAGAAATAACGAGTTTCGGAAATACCAGCGAATATTTTTTTCACCCAAACTTGATGATACTTGGTGGTAATGATTAGTATACAAATCCCACTTGGCTTACCAAATTTTGTTCTTCTAGGTTGAAGCGTTCGTCTACAGTAGCAGTTTTTATATTTAGGTTTCCCTCTGTTCTCTCCTATATAGAAAGATGAATTTGGAACTCTAAATCCAACATGCTTTGTAGTAGCTCCTTGAAACTTGACAAAATAAAGGAGTTCTCAGTTTTGTCTCTATTGTGTGTTTCCTCTTCAAGTAGCCCTAGGCACAAACTGTGGAAAAGCACTTTCATTGAGAGGGGTTGCCAAGCTTCTGAGAAATAACGAGTTTCCGAAATACCAGCAAATATTTTTTCACCCAATCTTGAGGATACTTGTTGATAATGATCAGTACACAAATCCCACTTGGCTCTCCAAATTTAGTTCTTCTAGGTTTAAGCGTTCGTGTACAGTAGCAGTTTTTATATTTAGATTTCCCTCTGTTCTCTCCTATATAGATAGATGAATTTGGAACTCTAAATCCAACATGGTTTGTAGTAGCTCTTTGAAACTTGACAAAATAAAGGAGTTCTCAGATTTTCACTATGTTTTGTATCCTCTTCAAGTAGCCCTAGGCACAGACTGTGGAAAAGCACTTTCATTGAAAGGGGTTGCCAAGCTTCTAAGAAATAACGAGTTTCCGAAATACCAGCAAATATTTTTTCACCCAATCTTGATGATACTTGTTGCTAATGATCAGTACACAAATCCCACTTTGCTCACCAAATTTAGTTCTTCTAGGTTGTAGCGTTCGTGTACAGTAGCAGTTTTTATATTTAGGTTTACCTCTGTTCTATCCTATACAGATAGATGAATTTGGAACTCTAAATCCAACATGGTTTGTAGTAGCTCTTTGAAACTTGACAAAATAAAGGAGTTCTCAGTTTTGTCTCTCTGGTTTGTTTCCTCTTCATGTAGCCTTAGGAACAGACTGTGGAAAAGCACTTTCATTGAGATGGGTTGCCAAGATTCTAAGAAATATCGAGTTTCCGAAATACCAGCAAATATTTTTTCACCCAATCTTGATGATACTTGGTGGTAATGATCAGTACACAAATCCCACTTGGCTCACCAAATTTGGTCTTCTAGGTTGAAGCGTTCGTCTACAATAGCAGTTTTTATATTTATTTTTCTCTCTGTTCTCTCCTATATAGATAGATGAATTTGGAACTCTAAATCCAACATGGTTTGTAGTAGCTCTTTGAAACTTGACAAAATAAAGGAGTTCTCAGATTTGTCACTATGTTTTGTATCCTCTTCAAGTAGCCCTAGGCACAGACTGTGGAAAAGCACTTTCATTGAAAGGGGTTGCCAAGCTTCTAAGAAATAACGAGTTTCGGAAATACCAGCAAATATTTTTTTCACCCAAACTTGATGATACTTGGTGGTAATGATTAGTATACAAATCCCACTTGGCTTACCAAATTTTGTTCTTCTAGGTTGAAGCGTTCGTCTACAGTAGCAGTTTTTATATTTAGGTTTCCCTCTGTTCTCTCCTATATAGAAAGATGAATTTGGAACTCTAAATCCAACATGCTTTGTAGTAGCTCCTTGAAACTTGACAAAATAAAGGAGTTCTCAGTTTTGTCTCTATTGTGTGTTTCCTCTTCAAGTAGCCCTAGGCACAAACTGTGGAAAAGCACTTTCATTGAGAGGGGTTGCCAAGCTTCTGAGAAATAACGAGTTTCCGAAATACCAGCAAATATTTTTTCACCCAATCTTGAGGATACTTGTTGATAATGATCAGTACACAAATCCCACTTGGCTCTCCAAATTTAGTTCTTCTAGGTTTAAGCGTTCGTGTACAGTAGCAGTTTTTATATTTAGATTTACCTCTGTTCTCTCCTATATAGATAGATGAATTTGGAACTCTAAATCCAACATGGTTTGTAGTAGCTCTTTGAAACTTGACAAAATAAAGGAGTTCTCAGATTTTCACTATGTTTTGTATCCTCTTCAAGTAGCCCTAGGCACAGACTGTGGAAAAGCACTTTCATTGAAAGGGGTTGCCAAGCTTCTAAGAAATAACGAGTTTCCGAAATACCAGCAAATATTTTTTCACCCAATCTTGATGATACTTGTTGCTAATGATCAGTACACAAATCCCACTTTGCTCACCAAATTTAGTTCTTCTAGGTTGTAGCGTTCGTGTACAGTAGCAGTTTTTATATTTAGGTTTACCTCTGTTCTATCCTATACAGATAGATGAATTTGGAACTCTAAATCCAACATGGTTTGTAGTAGCTCTTTGAAACTTGACAAAATAAAGGAGTTCTCAGTTTTGTCTCTCTGGTTTGTTTCCTCTTCATGTAGCCTTAGGAACAGACTGTGGAAAAGCACTTTCATTGAGATGGGTTGCCAAGATTCTAAGAAATATCGAGTTTCCGAAATACCAGCAAATATTTTTTCACCCAATCTTGATGATACTTGGTGGTAATGATCACTACACAAATCCCACTTGGCTCACCAAATTTAGTTCTTCTAGGTTGAAGCGTTCGTGTACAGTAGCAGTTTTTATATTTAGGTTTCCCTATGTTCTCTCCTATACAGATAGATGAATTTGGAACTCTAAATCCAACATGGTTTGTAGTAGCTCTTTGAAACTTGACAAAATAAAGGAGTTCTCAATTTAGTCTCTCTGGTTTGTTTCCTCTTCATGTAGCCCTATGAACAGACTGTGGAAAAGCACTTTCATTGAGATGAGTTGCCAAGCTTCTAAGAAATATCGAGTTTCCGAAATACCAGCAAATATTTTTTTCACCCAAACTTGATGATACTTGGTGGTAATGATCAGCACACAAATCCCACTTGGCTAACCAATTTTTGTTCATCTAGGATGAAGCATTTGTGTACAGTAGCAGTTTTTATATTTAGGTTTCCCTCTGTTCTCTCCTATATAGATAGATGAATTTGGAACTCTAAATCCAACATGCTTTGTAGTAGCTCCTTGAAACTTGACAAAATAAAGGAGTTCTCAGTTTTGTCTCTATGGTTTGTTTCCTCTTCAAGTAGCCCTAGGCACAGACTGTGGAAAGCACTTTCATTGAGATGGGTTGTCAAGCTTCTAAGAAATAACGAGTTTCCGAAATACCACCAAATATTTTTTCACACAATCTTGTTGATACTTGGTGGTAATGATCAGTACACAAATCCCACTTTGCTCACAAATTTGGTCTCTAGTTTGAAGCGTTCGTCTACAGTAGCAGTTTTTATATTTAGGTTTCTCTCTGTTCTCTCCTATATAGATAGATGAATTTGGAACTCTAAATCCAACATGGTTTCTAGTAGCTCTTTGAAACTTGACAAAATAAAGGAGTTCTCAGATTTGTCACTATGTTTTGTATCCTCTTCAATAGCCCTAGGCACAGACTGTGGAAAAGCACTTTCATTGAAAGGGGTTGCCAAGCTACTAAGAAATAACGAGTTTCGGAAATACCAGCAAATATTTTTTTCACCCAAACTTGATGATACTTGGTGGTAATGATTAGTATACAAATCCCACTTTGCTTACCAAGTTTTGTTCTTCTAGGTTGAAGCGTTCGTCTACAGTAGCAGTTTTTATATTTAGGTTTCCCTCTGTTCTCTCCTATATAGATGGATGAATTTGGTACTCTAAATCCAACATGCTTTGTAGTAGCTCCTTGAAACTTGAAAAAATAAAGGAGTTCTCCGTTTTGTCTCTATGGTTTGTTTCCTCTTCCAGTAGCCCTAGGCACAGACTGTGGAAAAGCACTTTCATTGAGAGGGGTTGCCAAGCTTCTAAGAAATAACGAGTTTCCGAAATACCAGCAAATATTTTTTCACCCAATCTTGATGATACTTGTTGCTAATGATCAGTACACAAATCCCACTTGGCTCACCAAATTTAGTTCTTCTAGGTTGAAGCGTTCGAGTACAGTAGCAGTTTTTATATTTAGGTTTCCCTCTGTTCTCTCCTATACAGATAGATGAATTTGGAACTCTAAATCCAACATGGTTTGTAGTAGCTCTTTGAAACTTGACAAAATAAAGGAGTTCTCAGTTTTTGTCTCTCTGGTTTGTTTCCTCTTCATGTAGCCCTATGAACAGACTGTGGAAAAGCACTTTCATTGAGATGGGTTGCCAAGCTTCTAAGAAATATCGAGTTTCCGAATACCAGCAAATATTTTTTCACCCAAACTTGATGATACTTGGTGGTAATGATCAGCACACAATTCCCACTTGGCTAAAAAATTTTTGTTCATCTAGGATGAAGCATTCGTGTACAGTAGCAGTTTTTATATTTAGGTTTCCCTCTGTTCTCTCCTATATAGATAGATGAATTTGGAACTCTAAATCCAACTTGGTTTGTAGTAGCTCTTTGAAACTTGACAAAATAAAGGAGTTCTCAGTTTTGTCTCTATGGTTTGTTTCCTCTTAAAGTAGCCCCAGGCACAGACTGTGGAAAGCACTTTCATTGAGATTGGTTGCCAAGCTTCTAAGAAATAACGAGTTTCCGAAATACCAGCAAATATCTCTTCACCCAATCTTGATGATACTTGGTGGTAGTGATCAGTACACAAATCCAACTTGCCTCACCAAATTTTGTTCTTCTAGGTTGAAGCGTTCGTCTACAGCAGCAGTTTATATTTAGGTTTCTCTCTGTTCTCTCCTATATAGATAGATGAATTTGGAACTCTAAATTCAACGTGGTTTGCAGTAGCTCTTTGAAACTTGACAAAATAAAGGAGTTCTCAGATTTGTCTCTATGGTTTGTTTCCTCTTCAAGTAGCCCTAGGCACATACTGTGGAAAAGCACTTTCATTGAGAGGGGTTGCCAAGCTTCTAAGAAATAACGAGTTTCCGAACTACCAGCAAATATTTTTTCACCCAATCTTGTTGATACTTGGTGGTAATGATCAGTACTCAAATCCCACTTGGCTCACCAAATTTTGTTCTTCTAGGTTGAAGCGTTCGTGTACAGTAGCAGTTTTTATATTTAGGTTTCCCTCTGTTCTCTCCTATATAGATAGATGAATTTGGAACTCTAAATCCAACATGCTTTGTAGTAGCTCCTTGAAACTTGACAAAATAAAGGAGTTCTCAGTTTTGTCTCTATTGTGTGTTTCCTCTTCAAGTAGCCCTAGGCACAGACTGTGGAAAAGCACTTTCATTGAGAGGGGTTGCCAAGCTTCTGAGAAATAACGAGTTTCCGAAATACCAGCAAATATTTTTTCACCCAATCTTGATGATACTTGTTGATAATGATCAGTACACAAATCCCACTTGGCTCTCCAAATTTAGTTCTTCTAGGTTTAAGCGTTCGTGTACAGTAGCAGTTTTTATATTTAGATGTCCCTCTGTTCTCTCCTATATAGATAGATGAATTTGGAACTCTAAATCCAACATGGTTTGTAGTAGCTCTTTGAAACTTGGCAAAATAAAGGAGTTCTCAGTTTTGTCTCCATGGTTTGTTGCCTTTTAAAGTAGCCCTAGGCACAGACTGCGGAAAGCACTTTCATTGAGATGGGTTGTCAAGCTTCTAAGAAATAACGAGTTTCCGAAATACCAGCAAATATTTTTCTCACACTCTTGTTGATACTTGGTGGTAATGATCAGTACACAAATCCCACTTGGCTCACCAAATTTTGTTCTTCTAGGTTGAAGCGTTCGTCTACAGTAGTAGTTTTTATATTTAGGTTTCTCTCTGTTCTCTCCTATATAGATAGATGAATTTGGAACTCTAAATCCAACATGGTTTGTAGTAGCTCTTTGAAACTTGACAAAATAAAGGAGTACTCAGATTTGTCTCTATGGTTTGTTTCCTCTTCAAGTAGCCCTAGGCACAGACTGTGGAAAAGCACTTTCATTGAGAGGGGCTGCCAAGCTTCTAAGATATAACGAGTTTCCGAAATACCAGCAAATATTTTTTCACCCAATCTTGATGATACTTGGTGGTAATGATCAGTACACAAATCCCACTTGGCTTACCAAATTTTGTTCTTCTAGGTTGAAGCGTTCGTCTACAGTAGCAGTTTTTATATTTAGGTCTCCCTCTGTTCTCTCCTATATAGATAGATGAATTTGGAACTCTAAATCCAACATGCTTTGTAGTAGCTCCTTGAAACTTGACAAAATAAAGGAGTTCTCAGTTTTGTCTCTATGGTTTGTTTCCTCTTCAAGTAGCCCTAGGCACAGACTGTGGAAAGCACTTTCATTGAGATGGGTTGTCAAGCTTCTAAGAAATAACGAGTTTCCGAAATACCAGCAAATATTTTTTCACACAATCTTGTTGATACTTGGTGGTAATGATCAGTACACAAATCCCACTTGGCTCACCAAATTTGGTCTTCTAGGTTGAAGCGTTCGTCTACAGTAGCAGTTTTTATATTTATTTTTTTCTGTTCTCTCCTATATAGATAGATGAATTTGGAACTCTAAATCCAACATGGTTTGTAGTAGCTCTTTGAAACTTGACAAAATAAAGGAGTTCTCAGATTTGTCACTATGTTTTGTATCCTCTTCAAGTAGCCCTAGGCACAGACTGTGGAAAAGCACTTTCATTGAAAGGGGTTGCCAAGCTTCTAAGAAATAACGAGTTTCCGAAATACCAGCAAATATTTTTTCACCCAATCTTGATGGTACTTGTTGCTAATGATCAGTACACAAATCCCACTTTGCTCACCAAATTTAGTTCTTCTAGGTTGTAGCGTTCGTGTACAGTAGCAGTTTTTATATTTAGATTTCCCTCTTTTCTCCCCTATACAGATAGATGAATTTGGAACTCTAAATCCAACATGGTTTGTAGTAGCTCTTTGAAACTTGACAAAATAAAGGAGTTCTCAGTTTTGTCTCTCTGGTTTGTTTCCTCTTCATGTAGCCGTAGGAACAGACTGTGGAAAAGCACTTTCATTGTGATGGGTTGCAAGATTCTGAGAAATAACGAGTTTCCGAAATACCAGCAAATATTTTTTCACCCAAACTTGATGATACTTTGTGGTAATGATCAGCACACAAATCCCACTTGGCTCACCAAATTTTGTTCTTCTAGGTTGAAGTGTTCGTCTACAGTAGCAGTTTATATATTTAGGTTTCTCTCTGTTCTCTCCTATATAGATAGATGAATTTGGAACTCTAAATCCAACCTGGTTTGTAGTAGCTCTTTGAAACTTGATAAAATAAAGGAGTTCTCAGATTTGTCTCTATGGTTTCTTTCCTCTTCAAGTAGCCCTAGGCACAGACTGTGGAAAAACACTTTCATTGGGAGGGGTTGCCAAGCTTCTAAGAAATAACGAGATTCCGAAATACCAGCAAATATTTTTTCACCCAATCTTGATGATACTTGGTGGTAATGATCAGTACACAAATCCCACTTGGCTCACCAAATTTTGTTCTTCTAGGTTGAAGCGTTCGTCTACAGTAGCAGTTTTTATATTTAGGTTTCACTCTGTTCTCTCATATATAGATAGATGAATTTGGAACTCTAAATCCAACATGGTTTGTAGTAGCTCTTTGAAACTTGACAAAATAAAGGAGTTCTCAGTTTTGTCTCTCTGGTTTGTTTCCTCTTCATGTAGCCCTATGAACAGACTGTGGAAAAGCACTTTCATTGAGATGAGTTGCCAAGCTTCTAAGAAATATCGAGTTTCCGAAATACCAGCAAATATTTTTTTCACCCAAACTTGATGATACTTGGTGGTAATGATCAGCACACAAATCCCACTTGGCTAACCAATTTATGTTCATCTAGGATGAAGCATTCGTGTACAGTAGCAGTTATTATATTTAGGTTTCCCTCTGTTCTCTCCTATATAGATAGATGAATTTGGAACTCTAAATCGAACATGGTTTGTAGTAGCTCTTTGAAACTTGGCAAAATAAAGGAGTTCTCTGTTTTGTCTCTATGGTTTGTTTCCTTTTAAAGTAGCCCTAGGCACAGACTGTGGAAAAGCACTTACATTGAGAGGGGCTGCCAAGCTTCTAAGATATAATGAGTTTCCGAAATACCAGCAAATATTTTTTCACCCAATCTTGATGATACTTGGTGGTAATGATCAGTACACAAATCCCACTTGGCTTACCAAATTTTGTTCTTCTAGGTTGAAGCGTTCGTCTACAGTAGCAGTTTTTATATTTAGGTCTCCCTCTGTTCTCTCCTATATAGATAGATGAATTTGGAACTCTAAATCCAACATGCTTTGTAGTAGCTCCTTGAAACTTGACAAAATAAAGGAGTTCTCAGTTTTGTCTCTATGGTTTGTTTCCTCTTCAAGTAGCCCTAGGCACAGACTGTGGAAAGCACTTTCATTGAGATGGGTTGTCAAGCTTCTAAGAAATAACGAGTTTCCGAAATACCAGCAAATATTTTTTCACACAATCTTGTTGATACTTGGTGGTAATGATCAGTACACAAATCCCACTTGGCTCACCAAATTTGGTCTTCTAGGTTGAAGCGTTCGTCTACAGTAGCAGTTTTTATATTTATTTTTTTCTGTTCTCTCCTATATAGATAGATGAATTTGGAACTCTAAATCCAACATGGTTTGTAGTAGCTCTTTGAAACTTGACAAAATAAAGGAGTTCTCAGATTTGTCACTATGTTTTGTATCCTCTTCAAGTAGCCCTAGGCACAGACTGTGGAAAAGCACTTTCATTGAAAGGGGTTGCCAAGCTTCTAAGAAATAACGAGTTTCCGAAATACCAGCAAATATTTTTTCACCCAATCTTGATGGTACTTGTTGCTAATGATCAGTACACAAATCCCACTTTGCTCACCAAATTTAGTTCTTCTAGGTTGTAGCGTTCGTGTACAGTAGCAGTTTTTATATTTAGATTTCCCTCTTTTCTCGCCTATACAGATAGATGAATTTGGAACTCTAAATCCAACATGGTTTGTAGTAGCTCCTTGAAACTTGACAAAATAAAGGAGTTCTCAGTTTTGTCTCTCTGGTTTGTTTCCTCTTCATGTAGCCCTAGGAACAGACTGTGGAAAAGCACTTTCATTGTGATGGGTTGCAAGATTCTGAGAAATAACGAGTTTCCGATATACCAGCAAATATTTTTTCACCCAAACTTGATGATACTTTGTGGTAATGATCAGCACACAAATCCCACTTGGCTCACCAAATTTTGTTCTTCTAGGTTGAAGTGTTCGTCTACAGTAGCAGTTTATATATTTAGGTTTCTCTCTGTTCTCTCCTATATAGATAGATGAATTTGGAACTCTAAATCCAACCTGGTTTGTAGTAGCTCTTTGAAACTTGATAAAATAAAGGAGTTCTCAGATTTGTCTCTATGGTTTCTTTCCTCTTCAAGTAGCCCTAGGCACAGACTGTGGAAAAACACTTTCATTGGGAGGGGTTGCCAAGCTTCTAAGAAATAACGAGATTCCGAAATACCAGCAAATATTTTTTCACCCAATCTTGATGATACTTGGTGGTAATGATCAGTACACAAATCCCACTTGGCTCACCAAATTTTGTTCTTCTAGGTTGAAGCGTTCGTCTACAGTAGCAGTTTTTATATTTAGGTTTCACTCTGTTCTCTCATATATAGATAGATGAATTTGGAACTCTAAATCCAACATGGTTTGTAGTAGCTCTTTGAAACTTGACAAAATAAAGGAGTTCTCAGTTTTGTCTCTCTGGTTTGTTTCCTCTTCATGTAGCCCTATGAACAGACTGTGGAAAAGCACTTTCATTGAGATGAGTTGCCAAGCTTCTAAGAAATATCGAGTTTCCGAAATACCAGCAAATATTTTTTTCACCCAAACTTGATGATACTTGGTGGTAATGATCAGCACACAAATCCCACTTGGCTAACCAATTTATGTTCATCTAGGATGAAGCATTCGTGTACAGTAGCAGTTATTATATTTAGGTTTCCCTCTGTTCTCTCCTATATAGATAGATGAATTTGGAACTCTAAATCGAACATGGTTTGTAGTAGCTCTTTGAAACTTGGCAAAATAAAGGAGTTCTCTGTTTTGTCTCTATGGTTTGTTTCCTTTTAAAGTAGCCCTAGGCACAGACTGTGGAAAAGCACTTACATTGAGAGGGGCTGCCAAGCTTCTAAGATATAATGAGTTTCCGAAATACCAGCAAATATTTTTTCACCCAATCTTGATGATACTTGGTGGTAATGATCAGTACACAAATCCCACTTGGCTTACCAAATTTTGTTCTTCTAGGTTGAAGCATTCGTCTACAGTAGCAGTTTTTATATTTAGGTCTCCCTCTGTTCTCTCCTATATAGATAGAAGAATTTGGAACTCTAAATCCAACATGCTTTGTAGTAGCTCCTTGAAACTTGACAAAATAAAGGAGTTCTCAGTTTTGTCTCTATGGTTTGTTTCCTCTTCAAGTAGCCCTAGGCACAGACTGTGGAAAGCACTTTCATTGAGATGGGTTGTCAAGCTTCTAAGAAATAACGAGTTTCCGAAATACCAGCAAATATTTTTTCACACAATCTTGTTGATACTTGGTGGTAATGATCAGTACACAAATCCCACTTGGCTCACCAAATTTGGTCTTCTAGGTTGAAGCGTTCGTCTACAATAGCAGTTTTTATATTTATTTTTCTCTCTGTTCTCTCCTATATAGATAGATGAATTTGGAACTCTAAATCCAACATGGTTTGTAGTAGCTCTTTGAAACTTGACAAAATAAAGGAGTTCTCAGATTTGTCACTATGTTTTGTATCCTCTTCAAGTAGCCCTAGGCACAGACTGTGGAAAAGCACTTTCATTGAAAGGGGTTGCCAAGCTTCTAAGAAATAACGAGTTTCGGAAATACCAGCAAATATTTTTTTCACCCAAACTTGATGATACTTGGTGGTAATGATTAGTATACAAATCCCACTTGGCTTACCAAATTTTGTTCTTCTAGGTTGAAGCGTTCGTCTACAGTAGCAGTTTTTATATTTAGGTTTCCCTCTGTTCTCTCCTATATAGAAAGATGAATTTGGAACTCTAAATCCAACATGCTTTGTAGTAGCTCCTTGAAACTTGACAAAATAAAGGAGTTCTCAGTTTTGTCTCTATTGTGTGTTTCCTCTTCAAGTAGCCCTAGGCACAAACTGTGGAAAAGCACTTTCATTGAGAGGGGTTGCCAAGCTTCTGAGAAATAACGAGTTTCCGAAGTACCAGCAAATATTTTTTCACCCAATCTTGAGGATACTTGTTGATAATGATCAGTACACAAATCCCATTTGGCTCTCCAAATTTAGTTCTTCTAGGTTTAAGCGTTCGTGTACAGTAGCAGTTTTTATATTTAGATTTCCCTCTGTTCTCTCCTATATAGATAGATGAATTTGGAACTCTAAATCCAACATGGTTTGTAGTAGCTCTTTGAAACTTGACAAAATAAAGGAGTTCTCAGATTTTCACTATGTTTTGTATCCTCTTCAAGTAGCCCTAGGCACAGACTGTGGAAAAGCACTTTCATTGAAAGGGGTTGCCAAGCTTCTAAGAAATAACGAGTTTCCGAAATACCAGCAAATATTTTTTCACCCAATCTTGATGATACTTGTTGCTAATGATCAGTACACAAATCCCACTTTGCTCACCAAATTTAGTTCTTCTAGGTTGTAGCGTTCGTGTACAGTAGCAGTTTTTATATTTAGGTTTACCTCTGTTCTATCCTATACAGATAGATGAATTTGGAACTCTAAATCCAACATGGTTTGTAGTAGCTCTTTGAAACTTGACAAAATAAAGGAGTTCTCAGTTTTGTCTCTCTGGTTTGTTTCCTCTTCATGTAGCCTTAGGAACAGACTGTGGAAAAGCACTTTCATTGAGATGGGTTGCCAAGATTCTAAGAAATATCGAGTTTCCGAAATACCAGCAAATATTTTTTCACCCAATCTTGATGATACTTGGTGGTAATGATCAGTACACAAATCCCACTTGGCTCACCAAATTTAGTTCTTCTAGGTTGAAGCGTTCGTGTACAGTAGCAGTTTTTATATTTAGGTTTCCCTATGTTCTCTCCTATACAGATAGATGAATTTGGAACTCTAAATCCAACATGGTTTGTAGTAGCTCTTTGAAACTTGACAAAATAAAGGAGTTCTCAGTTTAGTCTCTCTGGTTTGTTTCCTCTTCATGTAGCCCTATGAACAGACTGTGGAAAAGCACTTTCATTGAGATGAGTTGCCAAGCTTCTAAGAAATATCGAGTTTCCGAAATACCAGCAAATATTTTTTTCACCCAAACTTGATGATACTTGGTGGTAATGATCAGCACACAAATCCCACTTGGCTAACCAATTTTTGTTCATCTAGGATGAAGCATTTGTGTACAGTAGCAGTTTTTATATTTAGGTTTCCCTCTGTTCTCTCCTATATAGATAGATGAATTTGGAACTCTAAATCCAACATGCTTTGTAGTAGCTCCTTGAAACTTGACAAAATAAAGGAGTTCTCAGTTTTGTCTCTATGGTTTGTTTCCTCTTCAAGTAGCCCTAGGCACAGACTGTGGAAAGCACTTTCATTGAGATGGGTTGTCAAGCTTCTAAGAAATAACGAGTTTCCGAAATACCACCAAATATTTTTTCACACAATCTTGTTGATACTTGGTGGTAATGATCAGTACACAAATCCCACTTTGCTCACCAAATTTGGTCTTCTAGGTTGAAGCGTTCGTCTACAGTAGCAGTTTTTATATTTAGGTTTCTCTCTGTTCTCTCCTATATAGATAGATGAATTTGGAACTCTAAATCCAACATGGTTTCTAGTAGCTCTTTGAAACTTGACAAAATAAAGGAGTTCTCAGATTTGTCACTATGTTTTGTATCCTCTTCAATAGCCCTAGGCACAGACTGTGGAAAAGCACTTTCATTGAAAGGGGTTGCCAAGCTACTAAGAAATAACGAGTTTCGGAAATACCAGCAAATATTTTTTCACCCAAACTTGATGATACTTGGTGGTAATGATTAGTATACAAATCCCACTTTGCTTACCAAGTTTTGTTCTTCTAGGTTGAAGCGTTCGTCTACAGTAGCAGTTTTTATATTTAGTTTTCCCTCTGTTCTCTCCTATATAGATGGATGAATTTGGTACTCTAAATCCAACATGCTTTGTAGTAGCTCCTTGAAACTTGAAAAAATAAAGGAGTTCTCAGTTTTGTCTCTATGGTTTGTTTCCTCTTCCAGTAGCCCTAGGCACAGACTGTGGAAAAGCACTTTCATTGAGAGGGGTTGCCAAGCTTCTAAGAAATAACGAGTTTCCGAAATACCAGCAAATATTTTTTCACCCAATCTTGATGATACTTGTTGCTAATGATCAGTACACAAATCCCACTTGGCTCACCAAATTTAGTTCTTCTAGGTTGAAGCGTTCGAGTACAGTAGCAGTTTTTATATTTAGGTTTCCCTCTGTTCTCTCCTATACAGATAGATGAATTTGGAACTCTAAATCCAACATGGTTTGTAGTAGCTCTTTGAAACTTGACAAAATAAAGGAGTTCTCAGTTTTGTCTCTCTGGTTTGTTTCCTCTTCATGTAGCCCTATGAACAGACTGTGGAAAAGCACTTTCATTGAGATGGGTTGCCAAGCTTCTAAGAAATATCGAGTTTCCGAAATACCAGCAAATATTTTTTCACCCAAACTTGATGATACTTGGTGGTAATGATCAGTACACAAATCCCACTTTGCTCACCAAATTTGGTCTTCTAGGTTGAAGCGTTCGTCTACAGTAGCAGTTTTTATATTTAGGTCTCCCTCTGTTCTCTCCTATATAGATAGATGAATTTGGAACTCTAAATCCAACATGCTTTGTAGTAGCTCCTTGAAACTTGACAAAATAAAGGAGTTCTCAGTTTTGTCTCTATGGTTTGTTTCCTCTTCAAGTAGCCCTAGGCACAGACTGTGGAAAGCACTTTCATTGAGATGGGTTGTCAAGCTTCTAAGAAATAACGAGTTTCCGAAATACCAGCAAATATTTTTTCACACAATCTTGTTGATACTTGGTGGTAATGATCAGTACACAAATCCCACTTGGCTCACCAAATTTGGTCTTCTAGGTTGAAGCGTTCGTCTACAGTAGCAGTTTTTATATTTATTTTTTTCTGTTCTCTCCTATATAGATAGATGAATTTGGAACTCTAAATCCAACATGGTTTGTAGTAGCTCTTTGAAACTTGACAAAATAAAGGAGTTCTCAGATTTGTCACTATGTTTTGTATCCTCTTCAAGTAGCCCTAGGCACAGACTGTGGAAAAGCACTTTCATTGAAAGGGGTTGCCAAGCTTCTAAGAAATAACGAGTTTCCGAAATACCAGCAAATATTTTTTCACCCAATCTTGATGGTACTTGTTGCTAATGATCAGTACACAAATCCCACTTTGCTCACCAAATTTAGTTCTTCTAGGTTGTAGCGTTCGTGTACAGTAGCAGTTTTTATATTTAGATTTCCCTCTTTTCTCCCCTATACAGATAGATGAATTTGGAACTCTAAATCCAACATGGTTTGTAGTAGCTCTTTGAAACTTGACAAAATAAAGGAGTTCTCAGTTTTGTCTCTCTGGTTTGTTTCCTCTTCATGTAGCCCTAGGAACAGACTGTGGAAAAGCACTTTCATTGTGATGGGTTGCAAGATTCTGAGAAATAACGAGTTTCCGAAATACCAGCAAATATTTTTTCACCCAAACTTGATGATACTTTGTGGTAATGATCAGCACACAAATCCCACTTGGCTCACCAAATTTTGTTCTTCTAGGTTGAAGTGTTCGTCTACAGTAGCAGTTTATATATTTAGGTTTCTCTCTGTTCTCTCCTATATAGATAGATGAATTTGGAACTCTAAATCCAACCTGGTTTGTAGTAGCTCTTTGAAACTTGATAAAATAAAGGAGTTCTCAGATTTGTCTCTATGGTTTCTTTCCTCTTCAAGTAGCCCTAGGCACAGACTGTGGAAAAACACTTTCATTGGGAGGGGTTGCCAAGCTTCTAAGAAATAACGAGATTCCGAAATACCAGCAAATATTTTTTCACCCAATCTTGATGATACTTGGTGGTAATGATCAGTACACAAATCCCACTTGGCTCACCAAATTTTGTTCTTCTAGGTTGAAGCGTTCGTCTACAGTAGCAGTTTTTATATTTAGGTTTCACTCTGTTCTCTCATATATAGATAGATGAATTTGGAACTCTAAATCCAACATGGTTTGTAGTAGCTCTTTGAAACTTGACAAAATAAAGGAGTTCTCAGTTTTGTCTCTCTGGTTTGTTTCCTCTTCATGTAGCCCTATGAACAGACTGTGGAAAAGCACTTTCATTGAGATGAGTTGCCAAGCTTCTAAGAAATATCGAGTTTCCGAAATACCAGCAAATATTTTTTTCACCCAAACTTGATGATACTTGGTGGTAATGATCAGCACACAAATCCCACTTGGCTAACCAATTTATGTTCATCTAGGATGAAGCATTCGTGTACAGTAGCAGTTATTATATTTAGGTTTCCCTCTGTTCTCTCCTATATAGATAGATGAATTTGGAACTCTAAATCGAACATGGTTTGTAGTAGCTCTTTGAAACTTGGCAAAATAAAGGAGTTCTCTGTTTTGTCTCTATGGTTTGTTTCCTTTTAAAGTAGCCCTAGGCACAGACTGTGGAAAAGCACTTACATTGAGAGGGGCTGCCAAGCTTCTAAGATATAATGAGTTTCCGAAATACCAGCAAATATTTTTTCACCCAATCTTGATGATACTTGGTGGTAATGATCAGTACACAAATCCCACTTGGCTTACCAAATTTTGTTCTTCTAGGTTGAAGCGTTCGTCTACAGTAGCAGTTTTTATATTTAGGTCTCCCTCTGTTCTCTCCTATATAGATAGATGAATTTGGAACTCTAAATCCAACATGCTTTGTAGTAGCTCCTTGAAACTTGACAAAATAAAGGAGTTCTCAGTTTTGTCTCTATGGTTTGTTTCCTCTTCAAGTAGCCCTAGGCACAGACTGTGGAAAGCACTTTCATTGAGATGGGTTGTCAAGCTTCTAAGAAATAACGAGTTTCCGAAATACCAGCAAATATTTTTTCACACAATCTTGTTGATACTTGGTGGTAATGATCAGTACACAAATCCCACTTGGCTCACCAAATTTGGTCTTCTAGGTTGAAGCGTTCGTCTACAGTAGCAGTTTTTATATTTATTTTTTTCTGTTCTCTCCTATATAGATAGATGAATTTGGAACTCTAAATCCAACATGGTTTGTAGTAGCTCTTTGAAACTTGACAAAATAAAGGAGTTCTCAGATTTGTCACTATGTTTTGTATCCTCTTCAAGTAGCCCTAGGCACAGACTGTGGAAAAGCACTTTCATTGAAAGGGGTTGCCAAGCTTCTAAGAAATAACGAGTTTCCGAAATACCAGCAAATATTTTTTCACCCAATCTTGATGGTACTTGTTGCTAATGATCAGTACACAAATCCCACTTTGCTCACCAAATTTAGTTCTTCTAGGTTGTAGCGTTCGTGTACAGTAGCAGTTTTTATATTTAGATTTCCCTCTTTTCTCCCCTATACAGATAGATGAATTTGGAACTCTAAATCCAACATGGTTTGTAGTAGCTCCTTGAAACTTGACAAAATAAAGGAGTTCTCAGTTTTGTCTCTCTGGTTTGTTTCCTCTTCATGTAGCCCTAGGAACAGACTGTGGAAAAGCACTTTCATTGTGATGGGTTGCAAGATTCTGAGAAATAACGAGTTTCCGAAATACCAGCAAATATTTTTTCACCCAAACTTGATGATACTTTGTGGTAATGATCAGCACACAAATCCCACTTGGCTCACCAAATTTTGTTCTTCTAGGTTGAAGTGTTCGTCTACAGTAGCAGTTTATATATTTAGGTTTCTCTCTGTTCTCTCCTATATAGATAGATGAATTTGGAACTCTAAATCCAACCTGGTTTGTAGTAGCTCTTTGAAACTTGATAAAATAAAGGAGTTCTCAGATTTGTCTCTATGGTTTCTTTCCTCTTCAAGTAGCCCTAGGCACAGACTGTGGAAAAACACTTTCATTGGGAGGGGTTGCCAAGCTTCTAAGAAATAACGAGATTCCGAAATACCAGCAAATATTTTTTCACCCAATCTTGATGATACTTGGTGGTAATGATCAGTACACAAATCCCACTTGGCTCACCAAATTTTGTTCTTCTAGGTTGAAGCGTTCGTCTACAGTAGCAGTTTTTATATTTAGGTTTCACTCTGTTCTCTCATATATAGATAGATGAATTTGGAACTCTAAATCCAACATGGTTTGTAGTAGCTCTTTGAAACTTGACAAAATAAAGGAGTTCTCAGTTTTGTCTCTCTGGTTTGTTTCCTCTTCATGTAGCCCTATGAACAGACTGTGGAAAAGCACTTTCATTGAGATGAGTTGCCAAGCTTCTAAGAAATATCGAGTTTCCGAAATACCAGCAAATATTTTTTTCACCCAAACTTGATGATACTTGGTGGTAATGATCAGCACACAAATCCCACTTGGCTAACCAATTTATGTTCATCTAGGATGAAGCATTCGTGTACAGTAGCAGTTATTATATTTAGGTTTCCCTCTGTTCTCTCCTATATAGATAGATGAATTTGGAACTCTAAATCGAACATGGTTTGTAGTAGCTCTTTGAAACTTGGCAAAATAAAGGAGTTCTCTGTTTTGTCTCTATGGTTTGTTTCCTTTTAAAGTAGCCCTAGGCACAGACTGTGGAAAAGCACTTACATTGAGAGGGGCTGCCAAGCTTCTAAGATATAATGAGTTTCCGAAATACCAGCAAATATTTTTTCACCCAATCTTGATGATACTTGGTGGTAATGATCAGTACACAAATCCCACTTGGCTTACCAAATTTTGTTCTTCTAGGTTGAAGCATTCGTCTACAGTAGCAGTTTTTATATTTAGGTCTCCCTCTGTTCTCTCCTATATAGATAGAAGAATTTGGAACTCTAAATCCAACATGCTTTGTAGTAGCTCCTTGAAACTTGACAAAATAAAGGAGTTCTCAGTTTTGTCTCTATGGTTTGTTTCCTCTTCAAGTAGCCCTAGGCACAGACTGTGGAAAGCACTTTCATTGAGATGGGTTGTCAAGCTTCTAAGAAATAACGAGTTTCCGAAATACCAGCAAATATTTTTTCACACAATCTTGTTGATACTTGGTGGTAATGATCAGTACACAAATCCCACTTGGCTCACCAAATTTGGTCTTCTAGGTTGAAGCGTTCGTCTACAATAGCAGTTTTTATATTTATTTTTCTCTCTGTTCTCTCCTATATAGATAGATGAATTTGGAACTCTAAATCCAACATGGTTTGTAGTAGCTCTTTGAAACTTGACAAAATAAAGGAGTTCTCAGATTTGTCACTATGTTTTGTATCCTCTTCAAGTAGCCCTAGGCACAGACTGTGGAAAAGCACTTTCATTGAAAGGGGTTGCCAAGCTTCTAAGAAATAACGAGTTTCGGAAATACCAGCAAATATTTTTTTCACCCAAACTTGATGATACTTGGTGGTAATGATTAGTATACAAATCCCACTTGGCTTACCAAATTTTGTTCTTCTAGGTTGAAGCGTTCGTCTACAGTAGCAGTTTTTATATTTAGGTTTCCCTCTGTTCTCTCCTATATAGAAAGATGAATTTGGAACTCTAAATCCAACATGCTTTGTAGTAGCTCCTTGAAACTTGACAAAATAAAGGAGTTCTCAGTTTTGTCTCTATTGTGTGTTTCCTCTTCAAGTAGCCCTAGGCACAAACTGTGGAAAAGCACTTTCATTGAGAGGGGTTGCCAAGCTTCTGAGAAATAACGAGTTTCCGAAGTACCAGCAAATATTTTTTCACCCAATCTTGAGGATACTTGTTGATAATGATCAGTACACAAATCCCACTTGGCTCTCCAAATTTAGTTCTTCTAGGTTTAAGCGTTCGTGTACAGTAGCAGTTTTTATATTTAGATTTCCCTCTGTTCTCTCCTATATAGATAGATGAATTTGGAACTCTAAATCCAACATGGTTTGTAGTAGCTCTTTGAAACTTGACAAAATAAAGGAGTTCTCAGATTTTCACTATGTTTTGTATCCTCTTCAAGTAGCCCTAGGCACAGACTGTGGAAAAGCACTTTCATTGAAAGGGGTTGCCAAGCTTCTAAGAAATAACGAGTTTCCGAAATACCAGCAAATATTTTTTCACCCAATCTTGATGATACTTGTTGCTAATGATCAGTACACAAATCCCACTTTGCTCACCAAATTTAGTTCTTCTAGGTTGTAGCGTTCGTGTACAGTAGCAGTTTTTATATTTAGGTTTACCTCTGTTCTATCCTATACAGATAGATGAATTTGGAACTCTAAATCCAACATGGTTTGTAGTAGCTCTTTGAAACTTGACAAAATAAAGGAGTTCTCAGTTTTGTCTCTCTGGTTTGTTTCCTCTTCATGTAGCCTTAGGAACAGACTGTGGAAAAGCACTTTCATTGAGATGGGTTGCCAAGATTCTAAGAAATATCGAGTTTCCGAAATACCAGCAAATATTTTTTCACCCAATCTTGATGATACTTGGTGGTAATGATCAGTACACAAATCCCACTTGGCTCACCAAATTTAGTTCTTCTAGGTTGAAGCGTTCGTGTACAGTAGCAGTTTTTATATTTAGGTTTCCCTATGTTCTCTCCTATACAGATAGATGAATTTGGAACTCTAAATCCAACATGGTTTGTAGTAGCTCTTTGAAACTTGACAAAATAAAGGAGTTCTCAGTTTAGTCTCTCTGGTTTGTTTCCTCTTCATGTAGCCCTATGAACAGACTGTGGAAAAGCACTTTCATTGAGATGGGTTGCCAAGCTTCTAAGAAATATCGAGTTTCCGAAATACCAGCAAATATTTTTTCACCCAAACTTGATGATACTTGGTGGTAATGATCAGCACACAATTCCCACTTGGCTAAAAAATTTTTGTTCATCTAGGATGAAGCATTCGTGTACAGTAGCAGTTTTTATATTTAGGTTTCCCTCTGTTCTCTCCTATATAGATAGATGAATTTGGAACTCTAAATCCAACTTGGTTTGTAGTAGCTCTTTGAAACTTGACAAAATAAAGGAGTTCTCAGTTTTGTCTCTATGGTTTGTTTCCTCTTAAAGTAGCCCCAGGCACAGACTGTGGAAAGCACTTTCATTGAGATTGGTTGCCAAGCTTCTAAGAAATAACGAGTTTCCGAAATACCAGCAAATATCTCTTCACCCAATCTTGATGATACTTGGTGGTAGTGATCAGTACACAAATCCAACTTGCCTCACCAAATTTTGTTCTTCTAGGTTGAAGCGTTCGTCTACAGCAGCAGTTTTATATTTAGGTTTCTCTCTGTTCTCTCCTATATAGATAGATGAATTTGGAACTCTAAATTCAACGTGGTTTGCAGTAGCTCTTTGAAACATGACAAAATAAAGGAGTTCTCAGATTTGTCTCTATGGTTTGTTTCCTCTTCAAGTAGCCCTAGGCACATACTGTGGAAAAGCACTTTCATTGAGAGGGGTTGCCAAGCTTCTAAGAAATAACGAGTTTCCGAAATACCAGCAAATATTTTTTCACCCAATCTTGTTGATACTTGGTGGTAATGATCAGTACTCAAATCCCACTTGGCTCACCAAATTTTGTTCTTCTAGGTTGAAGCGTTCGTCTACAGTAGCAGTTTTTATATTTAGGTTTCCCTCTGTTCTCTCCTATATAGATAGATAAATTTGGAACTCTAAATCCAACATGGTTTGTAGTAGCTCTTTGAAACTTGGCAAAATAAAGGAGTTCTCAGATTTGTCTCTATGGTTTGTTTCCTCTTCAAGTAGCCCTAGGCACAGACTGTGGAAAAGCACTTTCATTGAGAGGGGTACCCAAGCTTCTAAGAAATAACGAGTTTCCGAAATACCAGCAAATATTTTTTCACCCAATCTTGATGATACTTGGTGGTCATGATCAGTGCACAAATCCCACTTGGCTCACCAAATTTTGTTCTTCTAGGTTGAAGCGTTCGTCTACAGTAGCAGTTTTTATATTTAGGTTTCCCTCTTCTCTCCTATATAGATAGATGAATTTGGAACTCTAAATCCAACATGCTTTGTAGTTGCTCCTTGAAACTTTACAAAATAAAGAAGTTCTCAGTTTTGTCTCTATGGTTTGTTTCCTCTACAAGTAGCCCTAGGCACAGACTGTGGAAAAGCACTTTCAATGAAAGGGGTTGCCAAGCTTCTAAGAAATAACGAGTTTCCGAAATACCAGCAAATATTTTTTCACCCAATCTTGATGATACTTGTTGCTAATGATCAGTACACAAATCCCACATGGCTCACCAAATTTAGTTCTTCTAGGTTGAAGCGTTCGTGTACAGTAGCAGTTTTTATATTTAGGTTTCCCTCTGTTCTCTCCTATATAGATAGATGAATTTGGAACTCTAAATCCAACATGCTTTGTAGTAGCTCCTTGAAACTTGACAAAATAAAGGAGTTCTCAGTTTTGTCTCTATTGTGTGTTTCCTCTTCAAGTAGCCCTAGGCACAGACTGTGGAAAAGCACTTTCATTGAGAGGGGTTGCCAAGCTTCTGAGAAATAACGAGTTTCCGAAATACCAGCAAATATTTTTTCACCCAATCTTGATGATACTTGTTGATAATGATCAGTACACAAATCCCACTTGGCTCTCCAAATTCAGTTCTTCTAGGTTTAAGCGTTCGTGTACAGTAGCAGTTTTTATATTTAGATGTCCCTCTGTTCTCTCCTATATAGATAGATGAATTTGGAACTCTAAATCCAACATGGTTTGTAGTAGCTCTTTGAAACTTGGCAAAATAAAGGAGTTCTCAGTTTTGTCTCCATGGTTTGTTTCCTTTTAAAGTAGCCCTAGGCACAGACTGCGGAAAGCACTTTCATTGAGATGGGTTGTCAAGCTTCTAAGAAATAACGAGTTTCCGAAATACCAGCAAATATTTTTCTCACACTCTTGTTGATACTTGGTGGTAATGATCAGTACACAAATCCCACTTGGCTCACCAAATTTTGTTCTTCTAGGTTGAAGCGTTCGTCTACAGTAGTAGTTTTTATATTTAGGTTTCTCTCTGTTCTCTCCTATATAGATAGATGAATTTGGAACACTAAATCCAACATGGTTTGTAGTAGCTCTTTGAAACTTGACAAAATAAAGGAGTTCTCAGATTTGTCTCTATGGTTTGTTTCCTCTTCAAGTAGCCCTAGGCACAGACTGTGGAAAAGCACTTTCATTGAGAGGGGCTGCCATGCTTCTAAGATATAACGAGTTTCCGAAATACCAGCAAATATTTTTTCACCCAATCTTGATGATACTTGGTGGTAATGATCAGTACACAAATCCCACTTGGCTTACCAAATTTTGTTCTTCTAGGTTGAAGCGTTCGTCTACAGTAGCAGTTTTTATATTTAGGTCTCCCTCTGTTCTCTCCTATATAGATAGATGAATTTGGAACTCTAAATCCAACATGCTTTGTAGTAGCTCCTTGAAACTTGACAAAATAAAGGAGTTCTCAGTTTTGTCTCTATGATTTGTTTCCTCTTCAAGTAGCCCTAGGCACAGACTGTGGAAAGCACTTTCATTGAGATGGGTTGTCAAGCTTCTAAGAAATAACGAGTTTCCGAAATACCAGCAAATATTTTTTCACACAATCTTGTTGATACTTGGTGGTAATGATCAGTACACAAATCCCACTTGGCTCACCAAATTTGGTCTTCTAGGTTGAAGCGTTCGTCTACAATAGCAGTTTTTATATTTATTTTTCTCTCTGTTCTCTCCTATATAGATAGATGAATTTGGAACTCTAAATCCAACAAGGTTTGTAGTAGCTCTTTGAAACTTGACAAAATAAAGGAGTTCTCAGATTTGTCACTATGTTTTGTATCCTCTTCAAGTAGCCCTAGGCACAGACTGTGGAAAAGCACTTTCATTGAAAGGGGTTGCCAAGCTTCTAAGAAATAACGAGTTTCGGAAATACCAGCAAATATTTTTTCACCCAAACTTGATGATACTTGGTGGTAATGATTAGTATACAAATCCCACTTGGCTTACCAAATTTTGTTCTTCTAGGTTGAAGCGTTCGTCTACAGTAGCAGTTTTTATATTTAGGTTTCCCTCTGTTCTCTCCTATATAGAAAGATGAATTTGGAACTCTAAATCCAACATGCTTTGTAGTAGCTCCTTGAAACTTGACAAAATAAAGGAGTTCTCAGTTTTGTCTCTATTGTGTGTTTCCTCTTCAAGTAGCCCTAGGCACAAACTGTGGAAAAGCACTTTCATTGAGAGGGGTTGCCAAGCTTCTGAGAAATAACGAGTTTCCGAAATACCAGCAAATATTTTTTCACCCAATCTTGAGGATACTTGTTGATAATGATCAGTACACAAATCCCACTTGGCTCTCCAAATTTAGTTCTTCTAGGTTTAAGCGTTCGTGTAGAGTAGCAGTTTTTATATTTAGATTTCCCTCTGTTCTCTCCTATATAGATAGATGAATTTGGAACTCTAAATCCAACATGGTTTGTAGTAGCTCTTTGAAACTTGACAAAATAAAGGAGTTCTCAGATTTTCACTATGTTTTGTATCCTCTTCAAGTAGCCCTAGGCACAGACTGTGGAAAAGCACTTTCATTGAAAGGGGTTGCCAAGCTTCTAAGAAATAACGAGTTTCCGAAATACCAGCAAATATTTTTTCACCCAATCTTGATGATACTTGTTGCTAATGATCAGTACACAAATCCCACTTTGCTCACCAAATTTAGTTCTTCTAGGTTGTAGCGTTCGTGTACAGTAGCAGTTTTTATATTTAGGTTTCCCTCTGTTCTCTCCTATACAGATAGATGAATTTGGAACTCAAAATCCAACATGGTTTGTAGTAGCTCTTTGAAACTTGACAAAATAAAGGAGTTCTCAGTTTTGTCTCTCTGGTTTGTTTCCTCTTCATGTAGCCTTAGGAACAGACTGTGGAAAAGCACTTTCATTGAGATGGGTTGCCAAGATTCTAAGAAATATCGAGTTTCCGAAATACCAGCAAATATTTTTTCACCCAATCTTGATGATACTTGGTGGTAATGATCAGTACACAAATCCCACTTGGCTCACCAAATTTAGTTCTTCTAGGTTGAAGCGTTCGTCTACAGTAGCAGTTTTTATATTTAGGTTTCCCTATGTTCTCTCCTATACAGATAGATGAATTTGGAACTCTAAATCCAACATGGTTTGTAGTAGCTCTTTGAAACTTGACAAAATAAAGGAGTTCTCAGTTTTGTCTCTCTGGTTTGTTCCCTCTTCATGTAGCCGTATGAACAGACTGTGGAAAAGCACTTTCATTGAGATGAGTTGCCAAGCTTCTAAGAAATATCGAGTTTCCGAAATACCAGCAAATATTTTTTTCACCCAAACTTGATGATACTTGGTGGTAATGATCAGCACACAAATCCCACTTGGCTCACCAATTTTTGTTCATCTAGGATGAAGCATTCGTGTACAGTAGCAGTTTTTATATTTAGGTTTCCCTCTGTTCTCTCCTATATAGATAGATGAATTTGGAACTCTAAATCCAACATGGTTTGTAGTAGCTCTTTGAAACTTGGCACAATAAACGAGTTCTCTGTTTTGTCTCTATGGTTTGTTTCCTTTTAATGTAGCCCTAGGCACAGACTGTGGAAAGCACTTTCATTGAGATGGGTTGTCAAGCTTCTAAGAAATAACGAGTTTCCGAAATACCAGCAAATATTTTTCACACAAACTTGTTGATACTTGGTGGTAATGATCAGTACATAAATCCCACTTGGCTTACCAAATTTTGTTCTTCTAGATTGAAGCGTTCGTCTACAGTAGCAGTTTTTATATTTAGGTCTCCCTCTGTTCTCTCCTATATAGATAGATGAATTTCGAACTCTAAATCCAACATGCTTTGTAGTAGCTCCTTGAAACTTGACAAAATAAAGGAGTTCTCAGTTTTGTCTCTATGGTGTGTTTCCTCTTCAAGTAGCCCTAGGAACAGACTGTGGAAAGCACTTTAATTGTGATGGGTTGTCAAGCTTATAAGAAATAAAGAGTTTCCGAAATACCCACCAAAATATTTTTTCACACAATCTTGTTGA